>NC_139754.1:0-189035 GCF_964211835.1 Anser anser
GACCCCCCACCACCACCGCCGCCATCTTGGCATCCTCCACCACCATCGCAACCTCCACCACCACCATTTCGACCTCCACCACCTCAACCTCCACCACCATTTTATCCTCCGCCACCACCATCTTGTCCTCCACCACCTCAACCTCCGCCACCATTTTGTTCTCCTCCACCACCATTTTATTCTCCTCCACCACCATCTTGTCCTCCACCACCACCACCATCTTGTCCTCTTCCACCACCGCCATTTTGACCTCCACCACCTCAGCCGCCACCACAACCTCCACCAGCGCCACCATTTTCTCCACCTTTACCACCACCACCTTGTCCTCACCTCCACAACCTCCATCACCACCATTTCGTCCTCTGCTACCACCACCACCATCTTGTCCTCCACCACCTCAACCTCCACCACCATTTTATCCTCCTCCGCCACCATTTCGTCCTCCACCACCACAACCTCCACCACCTCTACCACCACCACCGTCTCCTTCACCACCACCACAACCCCCCCCACCACCACCACCATTTTGTCCTCCAAAACCACAGCCTCCACCACCTCAACCACTGCCGTCTTGTCCTCCACCATCACCACGTCCTCCACCACCACCACGTCCTCCGCCACCATTTTGCCCTCCACCGCCTCCACCACCATCTTGTCCTCCTCCACCACCTCGACCTCCACCACTTTGACCTCCACCTCCGCCATCTTGTCCTCCACCTCCACCACCACCTCCACCACCACCACCATTTTGACCTCCACCACCTCAACCACCACCATCTTGTCCTCTACCACCTTATCCTTCACCGCCACCACAACCTCCACCACCACCACCACCATTTTGTCCTCCAAAACCACAACCTCCACCACCTCTACCACCGCCATCTTGTCCTCCACCACCACCACGTCCTCCACCACCACCACGTCCTCCGCCACCATTTTGCCCTCCACTGCCTCAACCACCACCACTTTGACCTCCACCTCCGCCACCTTGTCCTCCACCTCCACCACAACCTCCACCACCACCACAACCTCCACCACCACCACCATTTGACCCCCCCCACCTACCCGGTGCGGGCGAAGTTCCCCCAGTAGCGCATGATCCTGCGGCTCAGCTCCTGCTCCTCGGCCGTGTAGTTGAGGCCGGCCTTCAGCGGCTGCCCGAAGACGAACTCGATCTCGTAGCCATGCGGCACCCCCATCCACGGAGGCCAGGGCAGGTTGGAGGCCCGGTGGTCGAAGAGGTAGGCGAAGACGGCGCCGCCGCGCTCGGCCCAGCGCTGGGCGAAGTGCATCAGGGGGCACACCACGTTGTGGTCGCCCACGATGTCGTCCAGGGCCTCGCGGTTCTTCACCGGGTTGTCCTGGTCCAGCCAGTCGGTGTAGTGCAGCACCACGGCCTCCGCCGCCAGCTCGGTGGCCTGCGGGACCCCCAGGCGGACCCCCCCCAGGAACTCCTCCCGGCTGATCAGGCTCTCGTTGTCCTTCCCGAAGCCCGGCACGCCGTACACCAAGAAGTAGCTGCCCTCGTCCCGCACCGCCCCCAGCAGCACCTCGGCCTCCGCCGCCGCCGGCCTCCCCTCGCCCCCGGCGGCCAGCAGGGCCTCGGGGGTGTCCTCCAAGAAGTCCCCGTCCACCACGGGCACGAAGGCGAAGCGGAAGATCCCCTGCTGGGGGAGGACGGCGGCCTCATGGGCCACCAGCTCGGGCGGCGCCTTGCGGCGGAGGCAGCCCAGCAGCTCGGTCTCGTTGGCCTCCGCCCCGGCGCCGGGGCACCCCAGGGAGCGCCCCAAGGCGGCCGCCCTCCGCCGGCCCTCGGCGGCCCCCACGGTGGCCCAGGGCCCGTTGGGGGACCCGCTCTGGAGGACGGCGCGGCGGAAGAGGGGGCGGCTGCCCGGCGACAGGAGGTGGAGGCCGGCGGAGGCCGCCCCGGCGCTCTCCCCGAAGAGGGTGACGGCCTCGGGGTCCCCGCCGAAAGCGGCGGCGTTGGCCTGCACCCAGCGCAGGGCCAGGCGCTGGTCCAGGAGCCCCGCGTTCCCGGGGGCCTCCGGGTGGCCGGGGAGGGCCAGAAAGCCCAGAGCCCCCACCCGGTAGTTCATGGAGACCACCACCACCCCCTCGGCCTCCGCCAGGTAGCGGCCATCGTAGACGTCGAGCGAGGCCGCCCCGCTGTAGAAGCCCCCCCCGTAGATCCAGACCAGGACCGGGGCGGCGCGGGGCGGAGGCTGCGGCCTCCAGACGTTGAGGTAGAGGCAGTCCTCGCTCATCTCCCGGTTGGGGTTCCACATCTCCGAGCCTCCGAAGCCCGGGAACATGGTGTCGACGGCCTGGTAGCAGGCGTGGGGGTGGGACGTGGCCTCCAGGACCCCCCGCCAAGGCCGGGCCGGGCGCGGAGGCTGGAAGCGGAGGCGGCCCAGCGGAGGCTCGGCGTAGGGGATGCCCAGGAAGGCGGCGACGGGGCCGGAGACGGCCGGGAGGAGGAGGCCGCGGACGGGGCCGCCCGTGGTGGAGGCCAGCACCGGGGGAGGCTGCGGGAGGACGAGGAGGACGGCGGGGAGGAGGAGGAGGAGGAGGAGGCTGGGGCGGGAGGGAGGCCGGGCAGCAGCAGCGAGAGGACGAGGAGGAGCGAGGCCGGGGGAGGCCGGGGGGAGGCTGCGGGGCCGCGCATGGCGGCGGAGCCCTGGGGGGGGGAATTTGGGGGGGTAAATTGGGGGGGGGGAAGGGGGCAAGTGGGGTAAATGGGGAGGGGGGAAAGGGGTAAATAGGGGGTAAAAGGGGTAAATGGGGGGTAAAAGGGGGAGTGGGGGGTAAAAGGGGGGTAAATCGGGAGGGGGTAAAGGGGGCAAATGGGGAGGGGTAAATAAGGGGGATAAATGGGGTAAATGGGGGGGAAATGGGGTAAAAGGGGGCAAATGGGGGTAAATGGGGAGGGGGTAAATTGGGGAGGGGGTAAATGGAGGGGGTAAATGGGGCAAATGGGGGGGTAAAGGGGGCAAATGGGGGGAATGGGGGGTAAATGGGGAGGGGGGAAATGGGGCAAATGGGGGGGTAAAAGGGGGGTAAAAGAGGGTAAATGGGATAAATGGGGTAAAAGGGGGTAAACGGGGAGGGGGTAAATTGGGGAGGGGGTAAATCGGGGGGGTAAATAGGGGGAAAATGGGGAGGGGGGAAATGGGGGGGAGAGAGGGGGGAGAGAAGTTAAAGGGGGGTAAAAGGGGAGGGGGGGGTCTCCACCCTACCGCCCCCCCAGCTGGGGGTAGGGGTGATGGAGCCCCCCCTCCCCCAGTGTCAGCAGCACAGCCAGTGACAGAGCTCCCAGTGCTCCCAGTGCCCCCTCCCAGTGCTCCCAGTGCCCCCCCAGTACCCTCCAGTTCTCCCAGTGCCCCTCCCAGTACTCCCAGTGCCCCCTCCAGTTTTCCCAGTGCCCCCCAGTACTCCCAGTGCCCCTCCCAGTGCCCCCCCCATGCCCCCCAGTGCTCCCAGTGCCCTCCCAGTGCCCCTTCCCCCCTCCCCAGTAGCCCAGCATCCTCCCAGTGCCCAGTGCCCCAGGGCTGGGTTGTGACTATGGGGCAGGGCCATGGGGCAGGGCTGTGGGGCAAGGGTGTGGGGTGGGGCTGTGGGGCAGGGTCATGGCCGTGGGGCAGGGCTGTGGGGCAAGGCTGTGGGGCAGGGTCATGGCCATGGGGCAGGGCTGTGGGGCAGGGCTGTGGGGCAGGGACAGGGTCATGGCCTTGGGGTAGGACTATGGGGCAAAGGTGTGGGGCAGGGCTATAGGGCAGGGCAGTGGGGCAGGATCATGGCCATGGGGCAGGACTGTAAGGCAGTGCTATGGGGCAGGGTTATGGGGCAGGGCTATGGGGCAGGGCCATGGCTACGGGGTATGGCTATGGGGCAGGGCTATGGGGCAGGGTTATGGGGTAGGGTCATCAGGGTCATGGCTATGGGGCAGGGTCATGGCTATGGGCAGGGCTATGGGGCAGGGCTATGGGGCAGGGCTATGGGGCAGGGCTATGGGACGGGGCCATGGCTATGGGGCAGTGCTATGGGGAAGGGTTATGGGGCAGGATCATGGCTGTGGGGCAGGGCTATGGGGCAGGACCATGGCTGTGGGGCAGGGCTGTAAGGCAGTGCTATGGGGCAGTGCTATGGGGCAGGGCTATGGGACGGGGCCATGGCTATGCGGCAGGGCTATGGGGCAGTTCTATGGGGCAGGGCTATGGGGCAGGGCTATGGGGTGCCCCATGGAGGGGGCGGAAGCGGGGGGGGGGGGCAGAGCCCCCCCCGTGGGGACAGCTGTGGGGCCGGGGCAGGTGGCGGCGCCCGAAATAGCCCCACAAATCCCCCGAGCGGAAACCGGGGGGCCAAGGGGGGGCTGGGGGGGGGGGGGGCACACGCATGGGGGGGGGCACACGCGTGTCACGATGCCCGCGTCCCACGGGGAGCCCCAGCCCCATAGCCCTGCCCTATAGCGAGCCCCGGGCCCTATAGGTCCTGCCCCACAGGGAGCCCCCAGCCCCTATAGACCCAGCCCCGTAGGGAGCTCCCAGCCCCCTACACATCTATAGGGAGCCCCCAGCCCCTATAGACCCAGCCCCATAGGGAGCCCCCAGCCCCCTATACATCTATAGGGAGCCCCCAGCCCCTATAGACCCAGCCCCATAGGGAGCCCCAGCCCCATATATCTATAGGGAGCCCCCAGCCCCTATAGACCCAGCCCCATAGAGAGCCCCAGCCCCCTATACATCTACAGGGAACCCCCAACCCCTACAGACCCAGCCCCTATAGATCCAGCCCATAGGGAACCCCAGCCCCTACACTCCTATAGGGAGATCCCAGCCCCTACGGCCCCAGCCCCATAGGGAGCCCCAGCCCCCTATACACCTATAGGGAAACCCCAGCCCCTATAGAACCAGCTGCTATAGGTCCACCCCACAGTGAGCCCCAGCCCCTACACATCGACAGGGAGACCCCAGCCCCTACAGACCCAGTCCCATAGGGAACCCCCAGCCCCTATAGACCCAGCCCCTATAGATCCAGCCCCATAGGGAACCCCAGCCCCATAAGGAGTCCCCTGCCCCTATAGGTCCACCCCATAGCGAGCCCCCAGCCCCTACAGACCCAGCCCCTATAGATCCAGCCCCATAGAGAGCCCCGGCCCCATACATCTACAGGGAGACCCCACCCCCTATAGACCCAGCCCCATAGGGACCCCCCAGCCCCATAAGGAGTCCCCTGCCCCTATAGGTCCACCCCATAGCGAGCCCCCAGCCCCTACAGACCCAGCCCCTATAGATCCAGCCCTATAGAGAGCCCCGGCCCCATACATCTATAGGGAGAGCCCAGCCCCTATAGACCCAGCCCCATAGGAAGACCCCATCCCCTATAGGTCCACCCCATAGGGAGATGCCCCCCCCCATTCCCTCCACACCCATAGGGCCACGCCCATCCCCTACCCCCCCCCCCCCCATAGGGAGCCGCAGGCCCTATAGCTCCAGCCCCCCAGGGAGCCCCCACCCCCCCCTCCACCCCACCCCGCCCCACACGCCTGCCCCATAGCGCCAGCCCCGCCCCATAGGGAGCCTGGCCCCATAGGGAGCCCCCTCCCCACCATAGGGAGATGCCCGCCCCCTATAGCCCCACCCTATACAGCCCTGCCCCATAGGGAGCCCCCAGCCCCATAGGGAGCCCCCAGCCCCATAGGGAGCTGGCCCTATAGGGAGCCCCCAGCCCTATAGGGAGCCCCCAGCCCCTACACACCCGCAGGGACAAGCCCGGCCCCATAGCGAGCCCCGGGCCCTATAGATCCTGCCCCATAGGAAGCCCCCAGCCCCATAGGGAGCCCCCCGCCCCTACACACCTGTAGGGACACACCCAGCCCTATAGGGAGCCCCAGGCCCTATAGCTCCTGCCCCATAGGGAGCCCCCCCCCCAATACATCCACAGGGAGACGCCCACCCCCTACAGATCCCCCCCCCAGCCCCATAGCGACCCCCCCCAGCCCCACAGCGACGCCCCAGCCCCACAGAAACCCCCTGGCCCCAAAGGGAGACCGCCCCCCCCCATGCCCCCAGCCCCACAGAGAGCTCTGCCCCATAGCGACCCCCCCCCCCCCCAAATCCATCACTGCGGGAAATGGGGCGGGGGGCGATGGGGGGCGATGGTGTGGGGCTGGGGAAGATGTGGGGCCGGGGGTGATGATATGGGGCTGGGGGGGGGGGCGATATGGGGCTGGGGGGGGGTGGGGATGATGCCATGGGGCTGGGGGCGATGGGGGGCAATGGGGGCAATGATGGGGGGCTGGGGGGCGATATGGGGCTGGGGGGGGCGATATGGGGCTGGGGGGGTGATATGGGGCTGGGGGGCGATACGGGGCTGGGGGGCCGATATGGGGGGGGCGATGGGGGGTGATAATATGGGGCTGGGGGGGCAATGAGGGGCTTGGGGGGGGCGATATGGGGCTGGGGGCGATGGGAGGGCGATGATATGGGGCGGGGGGGGAAGATATGGGGCTGGGGGGGCGATGGGGGGGCGACATGTGGCGGAGGGGCGATGGGGGGCGATGATATGGGGCTGGGGGGGCGATATGGGGCTGGGGGGCAATGAGGGGCTTGGGGGGGGCGATATGGGGCTGGGGGCGATGGGGGGTGATGATATGGGCCTGGGGGGGCCATATAGGGCGGGGGGCGATGATATGGGGCGGGGGGCGATGGGGGGGCGACATGGGGCGGGGGGCGATGGGGGGGCGATGATGTGGGGCTGGGGGGGTGCATATAGGGCTGGGGGCGATGATATGGGGCTGGGGGGGGTCGGTATGGGGTGGGGGCGATGGGGGGCGATGATGTGGGGCTGGGGGGGGGGTCGATATGGGATGGAGGAGATGGTATGGGGCTGGGGGGGAGATATGGGGCCGGGGGGCGATGGGGGCGGTGGGGGGCGATGATGTGGGGCCGGGGGGGTGATGGGGGGGGGGGGGAGGCCGAGCCCAGCCCCCCCCCCGCTCCTTGCCTCTCGCCTGCGCCGCTTCAGCTCCGGCGTCTGGAAAACACCGGGCGGGGAAGGGTTAAATGGGGGGGGGTCACATGGAGCCGCCCCTCCCCCCGCTGCGGCGCTGGCGCTGCCGCCCCTCCCCCTTCCTCCTCCCCCCCTCCCCCCCCCGCCCCCCGCCGCCATCCCCGCCCCCACCCCCCCGACCCCCCCCACCCCCCCCACCCCCCCCACCCCCTGCCGCTGCCTCGGTGCAGTGCGGGGCTGGGGCTGCCCCACGGCTGCCCCATAGA
The DNA here is from genome assembly GCF_964211835.1 of Anser anser. Classification (NCBI taxonomy): domain Eukaryota; kingdom Metazoa; phylum Chordata; class Aves; order Anseriformes; family Anatidae; genus Anser; species Anser anser. Next base: position 7,275 of record NC_139754.1, read on the forward strand.
GCCCCCAGGGCTGCCCTATAGATCCCCCATAGCTGCCCCATAGCGCCCCATGGCTGCCCCATGGCTGCCCTATAGATCCCCCCTGGCTGCCCCATAGATCCCCCATAGCTGCCCCATTGCTGCCCCATTGCTGCCCTATAACTGCCCCATAGGTGCCCCACAGCTGCCCCCCACCTGCCCCATGGCTGCCCCATAGCTGCCCCCTTTCTGCCCCACACCTGCCCTATAGCTGCCCCACATCTGCCCCACATCTGCCCCATACCTGCCCCACTGCAGCCCCACACCTGCCCCACACCTGCCCCATAACTGCCCCGCCCCGCCCCCCCCCGGGGTCTCCCCGCGGGGCCACGCCCATCCCCCCCCCCCCCCCCCCCCCCCCCGCACTGCGGATTTGTGCCGGGGCCAAAGCGCCGCAAACAGCCGGGGGGGGGGTGAGGAAGAGGAAGGGGGGGGGGGGGGGGGGGACGGTGACACGCAGGGGGGAGGGGCACCAGGACCCCCCCCCCCCAATGTCCCCATGAACCCCCCCATGTCCCCGCCCCAATGACCCCAGGACCCCCCAATGTCCCCCCCATCCCTGCCCCCCCGGGTCCCCCTCCCCCAATGTCCTGCTCGTGCCCCCCCCCCCAATGTCCCCCCCAATGTCCCCAACCCCCCCATATCCCCCCCATGTCCCCCCCCAATGTCCCCAAGCCCTCCCCATGTCCCCATCCCCCCCTTGTCCCCATGACTCCCCACCCCCATCCCCCCCAATGTCCCCATAACCCCCCCAATGCCCCCCCATGTCCCCAAGCCCCCCCCAATGTCCCCCCCAATGTCCCCCCCCATATCCCCATGTCCCCCCCGTCCCCACAAGCCCCCCATAACCCCCCATGTCCCCCCCATGTCCCCAACCCCCCCACTGTCCCCCCCCAATGTCCCCGTGACCCCCCCATGTCCCTATGTGCCCCCCCATGTCCCCATAACCCCCCCACCCCCCCATACCTCCCCCATGTCCCCATTGCCCCCCATAACCCCCCCATAACCCCCCCAATGTCCCCAACCCCCCCAATGTCCCCATCCCCCCCCACGTCCCTATGTCCCCCCCCACGTCCCCAAGCCCCCAATGTCCTCATAACCCCCCCCATTACCTCCCAGTGCCCCCCCGTGTCCCCATAACCCCCCCATAACCCCCCCACGCCCCCCAATGTCCCCATCCCCCCCACCTGTCCCCAAGCCCCCCCCAATGTCCCCATAACCCCCCCGTGTCCCCATAACCCCCCCATGCCCCCCAATGCCCCCCCCGTGTCCCCATAACCCCCCATAACCCCCCCACCCCCCCCGTGTCCCCATGACCCCCCCAATGTCCCCATAACCCCCCAATGTCCCCATAACCCCCCCATAACCCCCCCACCCCCCCAATGTCCCCAAGCCCCCCCCGATGTCCCCATAACCCCCCAATGTCCCCATAACCCCCCCATGCCCCCCCAATGCCCCCCCCGTGTCCCCATAACCCCCCATAACCCCCCCACCCCCCCCGTGTCCCCATGACCCCCCCAATGTCCCCATAACCCCCCCATAACCCCCCCACCCCCCCAATGTCCCCAAGCCCCCCCCAATGTCCCCATAACCCCCCAATGTCCCCATAACCCCCCCATTACCCCCCAGTGCCCCCCCCGTGTCCCCATAACCCCCCATAACCCCCCCACCCCCCCCGTGTCCCCATGACCCCCCCAATGTCCCCATAACCCCCCCATAACCCCCCACCCCCCCAACGTCCCCATCCCCCCCCAATATCCCCTCCCCCCCCCCGTCCCCGTCCCCCCCCCCCCACCCAGGTGCGTGTGGTGCCGGCCCCTCCCCCCCCACCCATGGGTGCCGCCGCGCGTCAGCGCCGGGAGCGGCCGCGGCCCCGCCCTGTTTGTGGTGGCAACGGGGGGCGGGGGGGGGGACACCGCCGGTGGCACTGGGTGGCACTGGGCGACACTGGGCGACACTGTGCGACAGCGGGACTGCGGCACCCAGGGGTGCCCCCCCCCCCGCCCAGGGCCCCAGGACCCCAATGTGTCCCCTCCCCCCCCCAATGTCCCCAATGTCCCCCCCCGTGTCCCTGTGTCCCCAACCCCATCCCAATGTCCCCCCAAGTGTCCCCAAATGTCCCCCTGTCCCCACCCCACTGCCCCCCCCGTCCCCACGTCCCCGTATCCCAATGCCCCCATCCCCCAATGTCCCCCACTGTCCCCATGTCCCCAATGTCCCCGTGCCCCCCACCCCATGTCCCCAATGTCCCCACCCCAATGTCCCCATGTCCCCACCCCCATCCCGATGTCCCCAGTGTCCCCATGTCCCCCATCCCCGATGTCCCCGTGTCCCCAATGTCCCCACCCCATGTCCTGATGTCCCCAACCCCATGTCCCCATGTCCCAATGTCCCCATGTCCCCATCCTCCCCATGTCCCCATCCCAATGTCCCCAAACTCCCTGTGTCCCCCATCCCCGATGTCCCCGTGTCCCCACCCCATGTCTTGATGTCCCCATGTCCCCAACATCCCCAAACTCCCCGTGTCCATCCCGATGTCCCCATGTCCCAAGGTCCCAATGTCCCCACCCCAATGTCCCCAAAGTCCTGTCCCCATGTCCCCAATGTCCCCCCGTCCCCATCCCAACGTCCCCATCCCCCAGTGTCCCCAATGTCCCCAGCCCCCAATGTCCCCAATGTCCCCACCCCACGTCTTGATGTCCCCATGTCCCCATGTCCCCAATGTCCCCATGTCCCCAATCCCCATCCCCATGTCCCGATGTCCCCAATGTCCCCAAACTCCCCAATGTCCCCATCCCAATGTCCCCAAGTGTCCCCATGTCCCCCTGTCACCATGTCCCCAACGTCCCCAGTCCCCATGTCCCCATCCCCCAATGTCCCCAATGTCCCCACCCCACATCCCCACCCCATGTCCCCAAGTCCCCATGTCCCCATGTCCCCAATGTCCCCAATCCCCATCCCAATATCCCTACACCCCCCATGTCCCCAATGTCCCCAAGTGTCCCCATGTCCCCAAAGTCCCCATCCCAATGTCCCCATCCTTGAATGTCCCCAATGTCCCCACCCCACGTCTCGCTGTCCCCATGTCCCCACCCCAATGTCCCCATGTCCCCACGCCCCAAGTGTCCCCATGTCCCCATCCCAATGTCCCTCGTGTCCCCATGTCCCCATGTCCCAATTGTCCCCATGCCCTGATGTCCCCATGTCCCCACCCCATGGCCCAGTGTCCCCAAGTCCCCACCCCAACGTCCCCAATGTCCCCATGTCCCCACCCCACGTCTGGCTGTCCCCGCAGCCCCGTCCCCATGTCCCCAATGTCCCCACGTCCCCACGTCCCAATGTCCCCAAACTCCCTGTGTCCCCTGTCCCCAATGTCCCCAAAGTCCCCACCCCACGTCTTGATGTCCCCACGTCCCCATGTCCCCCTCCCCATGTCCCCATGTCCCCAAGTGTCCCCAATGCCCCCATCCCCCTCCCCATGTCCCCAATGTCCCCATGTCCCCCATCCCCATCCCAACGTCCCCATCCCCCCCCATCCCCACCCCGGTGTCCCCACACCCCGCCGTCCCCACCCCGCGTCTGGCTGTCCCCGCGTCCCCAACCCCCCCCACCCCCCCACCCCCACCCCGGTGCCACCCCATCCCCGTCACGTCCCCGCCGGGCGGCACCGCCGATGTCACCGCCGATGTCACCGTGGGTGTCATCCCGTCCCGGGGGGGGGTGGCGGGGGGGGGACAAAGGTCGAGGCCTCCCCAGCACCCATAAAGGCCGGCCTCCCCCGCCCGCGGGCGCACCCGGCCTCCACCGAGCCTCCGACGGACGTGGCCTCGCTGGCAGAGGCCCATGGCGGGGAGGCTCGTGGCGCTGGTGGGGTGGCTGCTGGTGGCAGGTAGGGGACACGGGGACAAGGGGGGGGGGGGGTGGAGGCCGGGGGGGGTGGGGGTTGGATGAGGAGGCCGAAGAGGAGGTTGGGGGTGGAGGGAGGCTGAAGACAAGGATGAGGAGGCTGAAGGTGGGGATGGAGGGAGGCTGTAGGGGGATGTGGAGGCCGAAGGGGAGGCTGGGGGTGGATGGATGCTGAAGACGAGGACGAGGAGGCTGAAGGTTGCGATGGAGGGAGGCTGGAAGGGAGGCTGAGAATGGATAGAGGCTGAAAAGGAGGATGAGGAGGCTGAAGATGAGGACAGGTGGAGGCTGGTGGGGGTGTGGAGGCTGGGAGGGGAGGCTGGGGGTGGAGGGAGGCTGAAGGGGAGGATGAGGAGGCTGAAGATGAGGACGGGCGGAGGCTGGTGGGGGATGTGGAGGCTGAAGGGGAGGCTGGGTGGAGGCTAGGGATGGAGGGAGGCTGAAGGCGAGGATGAGGAGGCTGAAGTTGGGGATGGAGGGAGGCTGGAAGGGAGGCTGAGAATGGATGGAGGCTGAAGGGGATGATGAGGAGGTTGAAGATGAGGACGGGTGGAGGCTGTAGGGGGATAAGGAGGCTGGAGGGGAGGCTGGGGGTGGAGGGAGGCTGAAGGGGAGGATGAGGAGGCTAAAGATGAAGGTGGATGGAGGCTGGTGGGGGTGTGGAGGCTGGGAGGGAGTCCAGTAGTGGAGGGAGGCTGAAGGGGAGGATGAGGAGGCCAAAGGGGAGGCTGGGGGCGGAGGGAGGCTGAAGACGAGGATGAGGAGGCCGAAGGTGGGGATGGAGGGAGGCCGGTGGAGGTGTGAAGGTGGATGGAGGCTGGTGGGGGTGTGGAGGCTGGGAGGGGAGGCTGGGGGTGGAGGGAGGCTGAAGGGGAGGATGAGGAGGCTGAAGTTGGGGATGGAGGGAGGCTGTAGGGGGATGGGGAGGCCGAAGGGGAGGCTGGGGGCGGAAGATGAGGACGGGCGGAGGCTGTAGGAGGATATGGAGGCTGGAGGGGAGGCTGGGGGTGGAGGGAGGCTGAAGGGGAGGATGAGGAGGCTGAAGATGAGGATGGAGGGAGGCTGTAGGGGGATGGGGAGGCCAAAGGGGAGGCTGGGGGCGGAGGGAGGCTGAAGACGAGGATGAGGAGGCTGAAGATGGGGATGGAGGGAGGCCGGTGGAGGTGTGAAGGTGGATGGAGGCTGGTGGGGGTGTGGAGGCTGGGAGGGGAAGCTGGGGGTGGGCGGAGCCCCTGCTGAGCCTGGGGGGGGGGGGGCAGCCGCGGAGGCCGAGCGGGGAGGCCCTGACACAGCGCTGCCCCCACACAGCCTCCGGCACAGGCACGGCGGGAACGGACAGCACCAGTACAACTCCAATGTCCACCAGTAAAACTCCAGTGTCCACCAGTACAACTCCGGACACCAGCAGTACAATTCCAGTGTCAACCAGTACAACTACGGACACCACCACTACAACTCCGGACACCACCAGTACAACTCCAGTGTCCACCAGTACAACTCCGGACACCACCAGTACAATTCCAGTGTCCACCTCTACAAATCCGGACACCACCAGTACAACTCCAGTGTCCACCAGTACAACTCCAGTGTCCACCAGTACAACTACGGACACCACCACTACAACTCCAGTGTCCACCAGTACAACTCCAGACACCACCAGTACAAGTCCAGTGTCCACCAGTACAACTCCGGACATCACCAGTACAACTCCGGATACCACTAGTACAACTCCAGTGTCAACCAGTACAACTCGAGTGTCCACCAGTACAACTGCAGTGTCCACCAGTACAACTCCAGTGTCCACCAGTACAACTACGGACACCACCAGTACAACTCCGGACACCACCACTACAACTCCAGTGTCCACCAGTACAACCCCAGTGTCCACCAGTACAACTACCGACACCACCACTACAACTCCGGACACCACCACTACAACCCCAGTGTCCACCGGTACAACTCCGGACACCACCAGTACAAGTCCGGACACCACCAGTACAACTCCAGTGTCCACCAGTACAACTCCTGACAGCACCAGTACAACTACGGACACCACCAGTACAACTCCAGTGTCCACCAGTACAACTAAGGACACCACCAGTACAACTCCAGTGTCCACCAGTACAACTCCTGACACCACCAGTACAACTCCAGTGTCCACCACTACAACTCCGGACATCACCAGTACAACTACGGACACCACTAGTACAACTCCAGAATCAACCAGTACAACTCCAGTGTCCACCAGTACAACTAAGGACACCACCAGTACAACTCCAGTGTCCACCAGTACAACTCCAGTGTCCACCAGTACAACTCCGGACACCACCAGTACAACTCCAGTGTCCACCAGTACAACTCCGGACACCACCACTACAACTCCGGACACCACCAGTACAACTCCAGTGTCCACCAGTACAACTCCAGTGTCCACCAGTACAACTCCGGACACCACCAGTACAACTACGGACACCACCAGTACAACTCCAGTGTCCACCAGTACAACTCCGGACACCACCAGTACAACTCCAGTGTCCACCAGTACAACCCCAGTGTCCACTAGTACAACTCCGGACACCACCACTACAACTCCGGACACCACCAGTACAACTCCAGTGTCCACCAGTACAACTCCAGTGTCCACCAGTACAACTACGGACACCACCAGTACAACTCCAGTGTCCACCAGTACAACTCCAGACACCACCAGTACAACTCCAGTGTCCACCAGTACAACTCCGGACATCACCAGTACAACTCCGGACACCACCACTACAACTCCAGTGTCAACCAGTACAACTCCAGTGTCCACCAGTACAACTATGGATACCACCACTACAACCCCAGACACCACCAGTACAACTCCACTGTCCACCAGTACAACTGCAGTGTCCACCAGTACAACTCCAGTGTCCACCAGTACAACTACGGACACCACCACTACAACCCCAGACACCACCAGTACAACTCCACTGTCCACCAGTACAACTGCAGTGTCCACAAGTACAACTGCAGTGTCCACCAGTACAACTACGGACACAACCACTACAACTCCGGACACCACCAGTACAACTCCAGTGTCCACCACTACAGCTCCTGACACCACCAGTACAACTACGGACACCACCAGTACAACTCCACTGTCCACCAGTACAACTCCAGATACCACCAGTACAATTCCAGTGTCCACCAGTACAACTACGGACACCACCACTACAACCCCAGACACCACCAGTACAACTCCACTGTCCACCAGTACAACTGCAGTGTCCACCAGTACAACTCCAGTGTCCACCAGTACAACTCCGGACACCACCAGTACAACTCCTGACACCACCAGTACAACTCCAGTGTCCACCAGTACAACTCCGGACACCACCACTATAACTCCGGACACCACCAGTACAACTCCAGTGTCCACCAGTACAACTCCGGACACCACCAGTTCAACTCCGGACGCCACCAGTACAACTCCAGTGTCCTTCAGTACAACTCCGGACACCACCAGTACAACTACGGACACCACCAGTACAACTCCAGACACCACCAGTACAACTCCAGATACCACCAGTACAATTCCAGTGTCCACCAGTACAACTCCTGACAGCACCAGTACAACCCCGGACACCACCAGTACAACTCCACAATCCACCAGTACAACTCCGGACACCACCACTACAACTCCAGTGTCCACCAATACAACTCCGGACACCACCAGTACAACTCCAGTGTCCACCAGTACAACCCCAGTGTCCACCAGTACAACTATGGACACCACCAGTACAACTACGGACACCACCAGTACAACTCCAGTTTCCACCAGTACAACTCCGGACACCACCACTACAACTCCGGACACCACCAGTACAACTCCAGTGTCCACCAGTACAACTCCGGACACCACCACTACAACTCCGGACACCACCAGTACAACTCCAGTGTCCACCAGTACAACTCCAGTGTCCACCAGTACAACTCCGGACACCACCAGTACAACCCCAGAAACCACCAGTACAACTCCAGTGTCCACCAGTACAACCCCAGTGTCCACCAGTACAACTACGGACACCACCACTACAACTCCGGACACCACCAGTACAACTCCAGTGTCCACCAGTACAACTCCGGACACCACCATTACAACTACGGACACCACCAGTACAACTCCATTGTCCACCACTACAACTCCAGATACCACCAGTACAATTCCAGTGTCCACCAGTACAACTCCGGACACCACCACTACAACCCCAGACACCACCAGTACAACTCCACTGTCCACCAGTACAACTGCAGTGTCCACCAGTACAACTCCAGTGTCCACCACTACAACTACGGACACCACCAGTACAACTACGGACACCAGCAGTACAACTCCAGTGTCCACCAGTACAAATCCGGACACCACCAGTACAACTACGCACACCACCAGTACAACTCCTGTGTCCACCAGTACAACTCCAGACACCACCAGTACAACTCCAGTGTCCACCAGTACAACTCCGGACACCACCAGTACAACCCCAGACACCACCAGTACAACTCCAGTGTCCACCACTACAACCCCAGTGTCCACCAGTACAACTACGGACACCACCAGTACAACTACGGACACCACCACTACAACTCCGGACACCACCAGTACAACTCCAGTGTCCACCAGTACAACCCCAGACACCACCAGTACAACCCCAGACACCACCAGTACAACTCCAGTGTTCACCACAACAACCCCAGTGTCCACCAGTACAACTACGGACACCACCAGTACACCTACGGACACCACCAGTACAACTCCAGTGTCCACCAGTACAACCCCAGTGTCCACCAGTACAACTCCGTACAACACCACTACAACTCCGGGCACCACCAGTACAAGTCCAGTGTCCAGCAGTACAACTCCAGTGTCCACCAGTACAACTCCAGTGTCCACCAGTACAACTCCGGACACCACCACTACAACTCGGGACACCACCACTACAACTCCGGACACCACCAGTACAACTACGGACACCACCAGTACAACTACAGTATCCACCAGTACAACTCCTGAAACCACCAGTACAACTCCAGTGTCCACCAGTACAACTCCGGACACCACCACTACAACTCCGGACACCACCACTACAACTCCAGTGTCCACCACTACAACTCCGGACACCACCAGTACAACTCCAGTGTCCACCAGTACAACTACGGACACCACCAGTACAACTCCGGACACCACCAGTACAACTCCAGTGTCCACCACTACAACTCCTGACACCACCAGTACAACTCCAGTGTCCACCAGTACAACTCCAGTGTCCACCAGTACAACCCCAGTGTCCACCACTACAACTACGGACACCACCACTACAACTCCAGACACCACCAGTACAACTCCAGTGTCCACCAGTACAACTCCGGACACCACCAGTACAACTACGGACACCACCAGTACAACTCCAGTGTCCACCAGTACAACTCCAGATAGCACCAGTACAATTCCAGTGTCCACCAGTACAACTACGGACACCACCACTACCACCCCAGACACCACCAGTACAACTCCAGTGTCCACCAGTACAACTGCAGTGTCCACCAGTACAACTCCAGTGTCCACCAGTACAACTACGGACACCACCAGTACAACTACGGACACCACCAGTACAACTCCAGTGTCCAACAGCACAACTCCAGTGTCCACCAGTACAACTCCGGACACCACCACTACAACTCCGGACACCACCACTACAACTCCAGTGTCCACCAGTACAACTCCAGACACCACCAGTACAACTCCAGTGTCCACCAGTACAACTCCGGATACCACCAGTACAACCCCAGAAACCACCAGTACAACTCCAGTGTACACCAGTACAACCCCAGTGTCCACCAGTACAACTACGGACACCACCACTACAACTCCGGACACCACCAGTACAACTCCAGTGTCCACCAGTACAACTCCGGACACCACCACTACAACTCCGGACTCCACCAGTACAACTCCAGTGTCCACCAGTACAACTCCGGACACCACCACTACAACTCCGGACACCACCAGTACCACTCCAGTGTCCACCAGTACAACTCCGGACACCACCACTACAACTCCGGACTCCACCAGTACAACTCCAGTGTCCACCAGTACAACTCCGGACACCACCAGTACAACCCCAGACACCACCAGTACAACTACAGTGTCCACCACTACAACCCCAGTGTCCACCAGTACAACTACGGACACCACCAGTACAACTACGGACACCACCAGTACAACTCCAGTGTCCAGCAGTACAACTCCGGACACCACCAGTACAACTCCGGACACCACCACTACAACTCCGGACACCACCACTACAACTCCAGTATCCACCAGTACAACTCCGGACACCACCAGTACAACTCCAGTGTCCACCACTACAACTCCGGACACCACCACTACAACTCCGGACACCACCAGTAAAACTCCAGTGTCCACCAGTACAACTCCAGTGTCCACCAATATAACTACGGACACCACCAGTACAACTCCGGACACCACCAGTAAAACTCCAGTGTCCACCACTACAACTCCAGTGTCCACCAATATAACTACGGACACCACCAGTACAACTCCGGACACCACCAGTACAACTCCAGTGTCCACCAGTACAACTCCGGACACCACCAGTACAACTCCAGTGTCCACCAGTAAAACTCCAGTGTCCACCACTACAACTCCGGACACCACCAGTACAACTGCGGACACCACCAGTACAACTCCAGTGTCCACCAGTACAACCCCAGACACCACCAGTACAACTCCAGTGTCCACCAGTACAACTCCGGACACCACCACTACAACTCCGGACACCACCAGTACAACTCCAGTGTCCACCAATACAACTCCGGACACCACCAGTACAACCCCAGACACCACCAGTACAACCCCAGACACCACCAGTACAACTCCAGTGTCCACCACTACAACCCCAGTGTCCACCAGTACAACTACGGACACCACCAGTACAACTACGGACACCACCAGTACAACTCCAGTGTCCACCAGTACAACTCCGGACAACACCAGTACAACTCCAGTGTCCACCAGCACAACTCCGGACATCACCAGTACAACTCCGGACACCACTAGTACAACTCCAGTGTCAACCAGTACAACTCCAGTGTCCACCAGTACAACTACGGACACCACCAGTACAACTCCAGTGTCCACCAGTACAACTCCAGTGTCCACCACTACAACTCCGGACACCACCAGTACAACTCCACTGTCCACCAGTAGAACTGCAGTGTCCACCAGTACAACTCCAGACACCACCAGCACAATTCCAGTTCCGACCAGTACAACTCCGGACACCACCAGTACAACTCCAGTGTCCACCAGTACAACTCCGGACACCACCACTACAACTACGGACACCAACAGTAAAACTCCAGTGTCCACCAGTACAACCCCAGACACCACGCGAACAACTCCAGTGTCCACCAGTACAACTCCTGACAGCACCAGTACAACTACGGACACCACCAGTACAACTCCAGTGTCCACCAGTACAACTCCAGTGTCCACCAGTACAACTCCGGACATCACCAGTACAACTCGGCACACCACTAGTACAACTCCAGTGTCCACCAGTACAACTACAGTGTCCACCAATACAACTACGGACACCACCAGTACAACTCCAGTGTCCACCAGTACAACTCCAGTGTCCACCACTACAACTCCGGACACCACCAGTACAACTCCAGTGTCCACCAGTACAACTGCAGTGTCCCCCAGTACAACTCCGGACACCACCAGTACAACTCCAGTGTCCACCAGTACAACTCCGGACACCACCAGTACAACCCCAGACACCACCAGTACAACTACAGTGTCCACCACTACAACTCCAGTGTCCACCAGTACAACTACGGACACCACCAGTACAACTACGGACACCACCAGTACAACTCCAGTGTCCACCAGTACAACTCCGGACACCACCAGTACAACTCCGGACACCACCACTACAACTCCGGACACCACCAGTACAACTACGGACACCACCAGTACAACTCCAGTATCCACCAGTACAACTGCTGACACCACCAGTACAACTCCAGTGTCCACCACTACAACTCCGGACACCACCACTACAACTCCGGACACCACCAGTAAAACTCCAGTGTCCACCAGTACAACTCCAGTGTCCACCAATATAACTACGGACACCACCAGTACAACTCCGGACACCACCAGTAAAACTCCAGTGTCCACCACTACAACTCCAGTGTCCACCAATATAACTACGGACACCACCAGTACAACTCCGGACACCACCAGTACAACTCCAGTGTCCACCAGTACAACTCCGGACACCACCAGTACAACTCCAGTGTCCACCAGTACAACTCCAGTGTCCACCACTACAACTCCGGACACCACCAGTACAACTGCGGACACCACCAGTACATCTCCAGTGTCCACCAGTACAACCCCAGACACCACCAGTACAACTCCAGTGTCCACCACTACAACTCCGGACACCACCAGTACAACTCCAGTGTCCACCAGTACAACTGCAGTGTCCACCAGTACAACTCCGGACACCACCAGTACAACTCCAGTGTCCACCAGTACAACCCCAGTGTCCACCAGTACAACTCCGGACACCACCACTACAACTCCGGACACCACCAGTACAACTCCAGTGTCCACCAGTACAACTCCGGACACCACCAGTACAACCCTAGACGCCACCAGTACAACTCCAGTGTCCACCAGTACAACCCCAGTGTCCACCAGTACAACTACGGACACCACCACTACAACTACGGACACCACCAGTACAACTCCAGTGTCCACCAGTACAACTCCGGACACCACCAGTACAACTACGGACACCACCAGTACAACTCCAGTGTACACCAGTACAACCCCAGTGTCCACCAGTACAACTACGGACACCACCACTACAACTCCGGACACCACCAGTACAACTCCAGTGTCCACCAGTACAACTCCGGACACCACCACTACAACTCCGGACTCCACCAGTACAACTCCAGTGTCCACCAGTACAACTCCGGACACCACCACTACAACTCCGGAAACCACCAGTACAACTCCAGTGTCCACCAGTACAACTCCGGACACCACCACTACAACTCCGGACTCCACCAGTACAACTCCAGTGTCCACCACTACAAATCCGGACACCACCAGTACAACTACGCACACCACCACTACAAGTCCAGTGTCCACCAGTACAACTCCAGACACCACCAGTACAACTCCGGTGTCCAGCAGTAGAACTCCGGACACCACCAGTACAACCCCAGACACCACCAGTACAACTCCAGTGTCCACCACTACAACCCCAGTGTCCACCAGTACAACTACGGACACCACCAGTACAACTACGGACACCACCAGTACAACTCCAGTGTCCACCAGTACAACTCCGGACACCACCAGTACAACTCGGGACACCACCACTACAACTCCGGACACCACGAGTACAACTACGGACACCACCAGTACAACTCCAGTATCCACCAGTACAACTGCTGACACCACCAGTACAACTCCAGTGTCCACCAGTAAAACTCCGGACACCACCACTATAACTCCGGACACCACCACTGCAACTCCAGTGTCCACCACTACAACTCCGGACACCACCAGTACAACTCCAGTGTCCACCAGTACAACTCCACTGTCCACCACTACAACTCCGGACACCACCAGTACAACTCCGGACACCACCAGTACAACTCCAGTGTCCACCACTACAATTCCAGACACCACCAGTACAACTCCAGTGTCCACCAGTACAACTCCGGACACCACCACTACAACTCCGGACTCCAGCAGTACAACTCCAGTGTCCACCAGTACAACTCCGGACACCACCAGTACAACTCCAGTGTCCACCAGTACAACTCCGGACACCACCACTACAACTCCGGACACCACCAGTACAACTCCAGTGTCCACCAGTACAACTCCGGACACCACCAGTACAACTACGGACACCACCAGTACAACTACGGACACCACCAGTACAACTCCAGTGTCCACCAGTACAACTCCAGATACCACCAGTACAATTCCAGTGTCCACCAGTACAACTACGGACACCACCACTACAACCCCAGACACCACCAGTACAACTCCACTGTCCACCAGTACAACTGCAGTGTCCACCAGTACAACTCCAGTGTCCACCAGTACAACTACGGACACCACCAGTACAACTACGGACACCACCAGTACAACTCCAGTGTCCACCAGTACAACCCCAGTGTCCACCAGTACAACTCCGTACACCACCACTACAACTCCGGACACCACCAGTGCAAGTCCAGTGTCCAGCAGTACAACTCCAGTGTCCACCAGTACAACTCCAGTGTCCACCAGTACAACTCCGGACACCACCACTACAACTCGGGACAGCACCACTACAACTCAGGACACCACCAGTACAACTACGGACACCACCAGTACAACTCCAGTATCCACCAGTACAACTCCTGACACCACCAGTACAACTCCAGTGTCCACCAGTACAACTCCGGACACCACCACTACAACTCCGGACACCACCACTACAACTCCAGTGTCCACCACTACAACTCCGGACACCACCAGTACAACTCCAGTGTCCACCAGTACAACTACGGACACCACCAGTACAACTCCTGACACCACCAGTACAACTCCAGTGTCCACCAGTACAACTCCAGTGTCCACCAGTACAACCCCAGTGTCCACCACTACAACTACGGACACCACCACTACAACTCCGGACACCACCAGTACAACTCCAGTGTCCACCAGTACAACTCCGGACACCACCAGTACAACTACGGACACCACCAGTACAACTCCAGTTTCCACCAGTACAACTCCAGATACCACCAGTACAATTCCAGTGTCCACCAGTACAACTACGGACACCACCACTACCACCCCAGACACCACCAGTACAACTCCACTGTCCACCAGTACAACTGCAGTGTCCACCAGTACAACTCCAGTGTCCACCAGTACAACTACGGACACCACCAGTACAACTACGGACACCACCAGTACAACTCCAGTGTCCAACAGTACAACTCCAGTGTCCACCAGTACAACTCCGGACACCACCACTACAACTCCGGCCACCACCACTACAACTCCAGTGTCCACCAGTACAACTCCTGACACCACCAGTACAACTCCAGTGTCCACCAGTACAACTCCGGACACCACCAGTACAACCCCAGAAACCACCAGTACAACTCCAGTGTACACCAGTACAACCCCAGTGTCCACCAGTACAACTACGGACACCACCACTACAACTCCGGACACCACCAGTACAACTCCAGTGTCCACCAGTACAACTCCGGACACCACCACTACAACTCCGGACTCCACCAGTACAACTCCAGTGTCCACCAATACAACTCCAGTGTCCACCAGTACAACTCCGGACACCACCACTACAACTCCGGACACCACCAGTACCACTCCAGTGTCCACCAGTACAACTCCGGACACCACCACTACAACTCCGGACTCCACCAGTACAACTCCAGTGTCCACCACTACAAATCCGGACACCACCAGTACAACTACGCACACCACCACTACAAGTCCAGTGTCCACCAGTACAACTCCAGACACCACCAGTACAACTCCGGTGTCCAGCAGTACAACTCCGGACACCACCACTACAACCCCAGACACCACCAGTACAACTCCAGTGTCCACCACTACAACCCCAGTGTCCACCAGTACAACTACGGACACCACCAGTACAACTACGGACACCACCAGTACAACTCCAGTGTCCACCAGTACAACTCCGGACACCACCAGTACAACTCGGGACACCACCACTACAACTCCGGACACCACGAGTACAACTACGGACACCACCAGTACAACTCCAGTGTCCACCAGTACAACTCCGGACACCACCAGTACAACTCCAGTGTCCACCAGTACAACTCCAGTGTCCACCACTACAACTCCGGACACCACCAGTACAACTACGGACACCACCAGTACAACTCCAGTGTCCACCAGTACAACCCCAGACACCACCAGTACAACTCCAGTGTCCACCAGTACAACTCCGGACACCACCAGTACAACTCCGGACACCACCAGTACAACTCCAGTGTCCACCACTACAATTCCAGACACCACCAGTACAACTCCAGTGTCCACCAGTACAACTCCGGACAGCACCACTACAACTCCGGACACCAGCAGTACAACTCCAGTGTCCAGCAGTACAACTCCGGACACCACCAGTACAACTCCAGTGTCCACCAGTACAACTCCGGACACCACCACTACAACTCCCGACACCACCAGTACAACTCCAGTGTCCACCAGTACAACTCCAGTGTCCACCAGTACAACTCCGGACACCACCAGTACAACTACGGACACCACCAGTACAACTACGGACACCACCAGTACAACTCCAGTGTCCACCAGTACAACTCCAGATACCACCAGTACAATTCCAGTGTCCACCAGTACAACTACGGACACCACCAGTACAACTCCGGACACCACCAGTACAACTCCAGTGTCCACCACTACAATTCCAGACACCACCAGTACAACTCCAGTGTCCACCAGTACAACTCCGGACACCACCACTACAACTCCGGACACCACCAGTACAACTCCAGTGTCCACCAGTACAACTCCTGACACCACCAGTACAACTCCAGTGTCCACCAGTACAACTCCAGTGTCCACCAGTACAACCCCAGTGTCCACCACTACAACTACGGACACCACCACTACAACTCCGGACACCACCAGTACAACTCCAGTGTCCACCAGTACAACTCCGGACACCACCAGTACAACTACGGACACCACCAGTACAACTCCAGTTTCCACCAGTACAACTCCAGATACCACCAGTACAATTCCAGTGTCCACCAGTACAACTACGGACACCACCACTACCACCCCAGACACCACCAGTACAACTCCACTGTCCACCAGTACAACTGCAGTGTCCACCAGTACAACTCCAGTGTCCACCAGTACAACTACGGACACCACCAGTACAACTACGGACACCACCAGTACAACTCCAGTGTCCAACAGTACAACTCCAGTGTCCACCAGTACAACTCCGGACACCACCACTACAACTCCGGCCACCACCACTACAACTCCAGTGTCCACCAGTACAACTCCTGACACCACCAGTACAACTCCAGTGTCCACCAGTACAACTCCGGACACCACCAGTACAACCCCAGAAACCACCAGTACAACTCCAGTGTACACCAGTACAACCCCAGTGTCCACCAGTACAACTACGGACACCACCACTACAACTCCGGACACCACCAGTACAACTCCAGTGTCCACCAGTACAACTCCGGACACCACCACTACAACTCCGGACTCCACCAGTACAACTCCAGTGTCCACCAATACAACTCCAGTGTCCACCAGTACAACTCCGGACACCACCACTACAACTCCGGACACCACCAGTACCACTCCAGTGTCCACCAGTACAACTCCGGACACCACCACTACAACTCCGGACTCCACCAGTACAACTCCAGTGTCCACCAGTACAACTCCGGACACCACCAGTACAACCCCAGACGCCACCAGTACAACTCCAGTGTCCACCACTACAACCCCAGTGTCCACCAGTACAACTACGGACACCACCAGTACAACTACGGACACCACCAGTACAACTCCAGTGTCCAGCAGTACAACTCCGGACACCACCAGTACAACTCCGGACACCACCAGTACAACTCCAGTGTCCACCAGTACAACTCCTGACACCACCAGTACAACTCCAGTATCCACCAGTACAACTCCTGACACCACCAGTACAACTCCAGTGTCCACCACTACAACTCCGGACACCACCACTACAACTCCGGACACCACCAGTAAAACTCCAGTGTCCACCAGTACAACTCCAGTGTCCACCACTACAACTCCAGTGTCCACCAATATAACTACGGACACCACCAGTACAACTCCGGACACCACCAGTACAACTCCAGTGTCCACCAGTACAACTCCGGACACCACCAGTACAACTCCAGTGTCCACCAGTACAACTCCAGTGTCCACCACTACAACTCCGGACACCACCAGTACAACTACGGACACCACCAGTACAACTCCAGTGTCCACCAGTACAACCCCAGACACCACCAGTACAACTCCAGTGTCCACCAGTACAACTCCGGACACCACCACTACAACTCCGGACACCACCAGTACAACTCCAGTGTCCACCAATACAACTCCGGACACCACCAGTACAACCCCAGACACCACCAGTACAACCCCAGACACCACCAGTACAACTCCAGTGTCCACCACTACAACCCCAGTGTCCACCAGTACAACTACGGACACCACCAGTACAACTCCGGACACCACCAGTACAACTCCAGTGTCCACCAGTACAACTCCGGACACCACCAGTACAACTACGGACACCACCAGTACAACTACGGACACCACCAGTACAACTCCAGTGTCCACCACTACAACTCCAGACACCACCAGTACAACTCCAGTGTCCACCAGTACAACTCCGGACACCACCACTACAACTCCGGACACCAGCAGTACAACTGCAGTGTCCACCAGTACAACTCCGGACACCACCAGTACAACTCCAGTGTCCACCAGTACAACTCCTGACACCACCAGTACAACTCCAGTGTCCACCAGTACAACTCCAGTGTCCACCAGTACAACTACAGACAGCACCAGTACAACTCCAGTGTCCACCAATACAACTCCAGTTTCCACCAGTACAAGTCCGGACACCACCAGTACAACTCCAGTGTCCTTCAGTACAACTCCAGACACCACCAGTACAACTCCGGACACCAGCAGTATAACTCCAGTTTCCACCAGTACAACTCCGGACACCACCAGTACAACTCCAGTGTCCACTAGTACATATCCAGTGACCACCAGGACAACTACGGACAGCACCAGTACAACTCCAGTGTCCACCAGTACAACTCCAGACACCACCACTACAACTTCGGACACCACCAGTATAACTCCAGTGTCTACCAGTACAACTACGGACACAACCAGTACAACTCCATTGTTCACCAGTACAACTCCGGACACAACCACTACAACTCCAGTGTCCACCAGTACAACTCCAGTGTCCACCAGTACAACTCCGGACACCACCAGTACAACTCCAGTGTCCACCAGTACAACTCTGGACACCACCAGTACAGCTCCAGTGAGCAACAGTACAACTCCAGTCACCACCAGTACAGCTCCGGACACCACCAGTACAACTCCAGTGACCACCAGTACAGCTCCGGTCACTACCAGTACTGCTGCGGTCACCACCAGTAGAGCTCCAGTGACCACCAGTAGAGCTCCAGTGTCCACCAGTACAGCTCCGGTGACCACCACCACCTCCCCTATGACCACCACCACCACCCCAACAACCACCACCACCACCCGAACGACCACCACCGTTCCTCCAGGTCTGCCTCCACCTCCCTCCCTTTCTCCCCCTCTCCACCCCACTTCCCGGGGACTCCAATTCTTCCCCCCCCCCTCCCCATCAGGGGCGGGACCCCCACCCCTGGGTGCCCCCCGGAGGCGCCCCCTGACCTCCGCTCTCCCCGCAGTGGTCTGCCAGAACGGAGGCTACTACGACGATATCAAGTGCATCTGCCCCTCTGACTTCTACGGCCCCTTGTGCGAGTTCTCCACCGACACCGTCACCATTGACAACCGTAAGTGCCGCCTCCCCCCAGCCCCCGGCCTCCCCCCCAGCCCACGGCCTCCCCCTGGCCAACGGCCTCTGCCCGGCCCCGGACCCCCCCCCGCTCACCCCCCTCCTGCCTCCCACAGCCGTCGAGGGGACGATTGTGGCCAACGTGGAGCTGGTGGTGACCGTCACCAACTTCAACTACACGGAGGAGCTGCAGGACCCCTTCTCGCAGGCCTACGAGGACTTCGTGAGGCATTTTCGGCAGGAGGTGAGGCCCGGGGAGCAGGAGGGCAGGCCGGGAGCACGATGGGAGGCCGGGCAGTGCAAGGGGAGGCCAGGAACACGAGAGGAGGCCAGGAGCACAAAGGGAGGCCAGGAGCACGAGGGGAGGCCAGGAGCACAAAGGGAGGCCAGGAGCACAAAGGGAGGCCAGGAGCACAAAGGGAGGCCAGGCTGCGAGAGGGGAGGCTGGGAGAATAAAGGGAGGCTGGGAGCACAAAAAGAGGCCGGGAACACAAACGGATGCCAGGAGAGCGAGGGGAGGCCGGGAGCACAAGGGGAAGCCAGGCTGTGCGAGAGGAGCTCAGGAGCACGAGGGGAGGCCGGGAGCGCCAACAGATGCCAGATTGCGTGGGGGAGGCCGGGAGCACAAGTGGAGGCCGGGCCACAGGAGAGGAGGTGGGGATCACAAATGGAGACTGGAAGCACAAGGGGAGGCTGGGAGCACAAAGGGAGGTTGGGAGCACAAAGGGAGGCTGGGCTGCACAAGTGGAGGCCAGGAGCATGAGGGGAGGCTGGGAGCACAAAGGGAGGCTGGGAACATAAAGGGAAGTCGGGAGCACGAGGGGAGGCCGGGCTGCGTGAGAGGAGTTTGGGAGTACAAGGGGAGGCTGGGCTGCATGAGGGGAGGCCAGGAGCACGGGGGGAGTCCGGATTGTGCAAGGGAAGGCTGGGCTGCGCAAAGGAGGCCAGGCCACGCGGGACCCGTCCTCACGGCACCCCTTCCCCGGGCAGATGGCCAAGATCTACAGGTCCGTGCCCGGCTACGAGGGCGTGAAGATCATCCGCATCGGGCCGGCGGCCTCCAGAAGGCAGGGAGCCCGGGTGCGCAGGGCCTCCGCGTCCCTCCCCGTGGGCACCGGCCTCGAGGTGGAGCACGAGGTCATCTTCAGCACCATCGCCAGCCCCAACATGACCGAGGAGTTCCAGGAGAAGACGGAGAAGCTGGTGCAGAAGCTTCGGGAGACTGCCGACAGCCAGGGCGACTGCGAGCACGACCCCTGTGGGTGTCCCGTCCTCCCCCCCTTGCCCCCCGACCCCCCGGGGAGGCCCCGGAGAAGGGTCTCTGACAGCTTCTCTCCCCCCACAGCCGTCGTCTGCCTTGTGGTGTCATCCAGCCCCGTCGTCAAGAACATGACGGAGTCCCCTTCGCTTGATGGTGAGGCCGGGGTAACCCCACGGACCCCCATGCGCCCCCCGAGCCCCCTATGCACCCCACCAGTCCCTATGAGCCCCATGAGACTCCCCAATGAGCCCCATGAAGCCCACCAGCCCCCATGAACCCCAACAGACCCTTATGAGCCCCAAAAGACCCCCCCATGAAGCCCTCCAGACCCCATAAGCCCCACCAGCCCCCTATGAGCCCCAAAAGACCCCCCCAATGAAGCCCTCCAGCCCCCATGAGCCCCACCAGCCCCTATGAAGCCCACCACCCTATATGAGCCCCACCAACCCCCTATGAGCCCCACCAGCCCCTTATGAGCCCTACCAGACCCCCCCCATAAAGCCCACCACCCTACATGAGCCCCACCAGTCCCCTGTGAGCCCCACTAGACCCCTATAAAGCCCACTACCCTCGAGGCACCCCACCTGCTCCATCAGTCCTAGCAGCCCCCTACATGTCCCTTGAGCCCCCCCCATGCGCCCCACCAGCCCCTACACACCCCACCACCCCATTTGACCCTCCCCCCCCGCCCGCCATGTCCCCTCCTCAGCACTGTGCCAGCAGCGGGCGCCCGTCGGCTACCAGGACTACTACTACGCGCAGAACGTGAGTAACAACATCCGCTGCATCACCAACTGCACGCCCAACACGCCCATCACCCTCAACTGCTACCACGGCCAGTGCCACGTCACCCGCGCCGGGCCACAGTGCTTGTGAGTGTCACCATGTGCCCCCCCACCCCCGTGCCCGTCCCCCATCCCCACTGGGACCACTGGGCCTGACCTTTCCTTGTCCCCGCAGCTGCTGGGATGAATCGCTCTACTGGTACACGGGCAGCCAGTGCTCCGCGCGCATCAGCAAGGTGGCCACCGGGCTGGGGTTGGTGGCCACGGTGCTGCTCATCGCCTGCATCGTCTTCGTCGTGCTGCTGGTGAAGAGGAGGAAGGAGTGGAGAAGGTAGAGGGGCAGGGACGGTTGGGGTGGATTGGGACGGGATGGTTTGTTGAGGTGGGGGGGGTCACGTTGAGTGGGTCCTGTTGGGTTGAGTTGGGTTGGGTTGAGGTGTTTTGGTTCACTGAGTTGGCATGGGGTCATGTTGGGTTGGGTTGGGTTGCGTTGGGTTGGGATTATTTAGTTCGTGGAGTTGGGGTGGGGGTCACATTGGGTTGGGTTGGGATGGTTTGGTTCGTCGTGTTGGGGTGGGGTCACCATGGGTTGGTGGGGGTTGGATTTGGGTTGGCTTGGTTGAGTTGGGATGGGGTCATGTTGGGTTGATTGGGTTGAGTTGGGTCAGGATGGGTTGGTTGGGTTGAGTTGGGTTGGGATGGTTCAGTTGGTTGAGTTGAGGTTGGGCTGAGTTGAGTTGGTCGGGTTGAGTTGGGGTGGGGTCATGTTGGGTTGGGTTGGTTGGGTTGAGTTGGGTTGGGATGGTTCAGTTGGTTGAGTTGAGGTTGGGCTGAGTTGAGTTGGTCGGGTTGAGTTGAGGTGGGGTCATGTTGGGTTGGGTTGGTTGGGTTGGGATTGGGTTGAGTTGGGTTGGGTTGGTTGGGTTGAGTTGAGTCAGGACAGTTGGTTGGGTTGGGTTGGGTTGGGTTGGGTTGAGTTGGGTTGGGTTGGGGGTCTTTGCCTCAAAGCAGCTTTGGTGCTGGGTACGTACCCTTGGGGTCTTCTGCTTCTGCGTGGGGTTGGTGGCGGACACCTGGGCAGGTGGGGGGGGGGGGCACAGCCCCCTCCCCCATCCCTCTGCCCCCCTCTGAGCCCCCT
The DNA here is from genome assembly GCF_964211835.1 of Anser anser. NCBI lineage: Eukaryota > Metazoa > Chordata > Aves > Anseriformes > Anatidae > Anser > Anser anser. The sequence goes on from NC_139754.1 coordinate 30,150, forward strand.
GGCGCTGCCCCCCAGGAACGTTTCGTCCTCCGTTGGGGACAGCTGGTACGAGAACGATGGCGGCATCTGGACCTCCCCCGACGGCTTCCTCTTCACCAACAACGGCGCCAGCACAGGTCAGGGGGGCTCCGTGGGGGGGCAGCATTTGGGGGGTGGGGGGGTCCACAGCCGCTCACCCCATCGCCACCCCCCCCCCCCTCCATGTCCCCAACAGGCGGCAGCCTACGGAGCTTCACACCCTCGCTGGACCTTGTGAACACCGACATGCCGGTGGGTGTCCCCCCCAGACCCGCCCCCCCCCCCCACAGCCACCCCCCCGGACCTCTCTAACTCCCCCCCCTCTATTCCCCCTCCCCCCAGATGCATATCACCAGACCCTCGCTGAGACCCCCGCCGTGAGGACCCTCCACAGCCAGGATGGCGTGCGGAGACCCCCCCGGCTCTGCCCCCCATGGGCCGGGCCCCTGGCACGCAGGCCGTGCCCAGGGCCCCCCCCCCTCGCCCCCCTCCCTCTATTTATTATTTATTTGGGCCCCCCTGGCCTGTAATAAATTAATTGCTCTCGTTAGTCCCGGCTAATTGGCTCCACTCACTCGGGGTTGGTCCTTGGCCCTAAATCAGAGCACACCCAAAATGGGGGGAGGACTGGGGGGAGATATTTTGGGGGGGGTATTTGGGGGGGGGGGGGAATATTTGGGGGTGGGGGGGGGTTATTTTGGGGTCCCAGCCCCTTGAGGGGAGGGGGAGCAGGTATGGGGTGTGCTGAATTTGGGGGGGTCCCTGGCACTTTAGGGTCTTTAGGAATTTGGGGGGGGGGGGGGGGGTGCGGCACCTGGGAGGGGGCTCAGTAGCTGCGGGAGGGGGGCAGCAGGTTGGGGGGGTTCCCCTCTACCTCGGGGGGGGGGGACAACCCTGGTGGCTCAGTCCTGGGGGAGGAGGGGGGGCCACACACAGGGTTGTACTGGGACACCTCAAGGGGATGGAGTGTGGAGGGGGACAGGGCCACCTTTGGGGGGGGGAATAGGAACTTTTTTTGGGGGGGGACAGGGACTTTTGGAGGAGGGACAGGGCCACTTTTGGGGGGGTAGGACCACTTTTAGGGGGGAAAGGGACTTTTTTTAGGGGGTGACAAGGACTTTTTTTGGGGGGGGGGTACAGGGACTTTTTTTGGGGGGGGGACCAGGCCACACGCGTGCCCCTCCCGCCTCCATCCCCAGTGACTCAGCAGCCACCGGGGGGGGGGGAGGACAGGTGAAAGGGGGGGGTCAGATTTGGGCACAAGGCATGGGGGGGGGGGGGCACCGCCCCAGCAGGCGCCGCCTCTCGCCCCAATCTTATCGGGGCCGGCTCCTGCCCGCCCCCGGCCTCCCCGATAAAAGGGGGGCCGAGGCGCGGCCCCCCCCCGGCGGCGACGGCAGGCGAAGGGCCCCCCCCGGCACGATGCTGCTCCGCTGCCTCCTCTTCCTCCTCCTCTTCCTCCTCCTCGTCCCCGCTGTGGCACCCTCGGGTGAGTGGGGGGCATTGGGGGGAGGGGGGATTGTGGGGAGGGAAATTTGGGGGGGGGGGATTTTTTGGGTAAGGAGGGGTCTTTGGGTAAGGGGGGGGTCCTGGGTAAGGGTTTTTTTGGGGTAATTGAGGTCTTTGGGTTAAGGGGGGGGTCTTTGGTGTAAGAGGGGGACTCTTGGGTAAGGGGGGGGTCTTGGGTAAGCAGGGGTCTTTGAGTAAGGGGATTTGGGGTAAGGGGGGTATTTGGGTGGGGGGGGTCTTGGGTGGGGGGGGCCTTGGGTAAGGGGGATTCTTGGGTAAGGGGGGGTCTTTGGGTAAGGGGGGGTGTCTCTGGTTGGGGGGGTGGGTCTTTGGGGTAAGAGGGGGACTTTTGGGTAAGGGGGGGTCTTTGGGTAAGGGGGGACTCTTGAGTAAGGGGGATTTATGGGTAAGGGGGGGGTCCTGGCTAAAGGGGTTCCTTGTTTGGGGGATCCCTTGGGTGGGGGGGTCCCAGCCAGCTTTTAAGGGGGGGGTCCCCACCCACTAAGGTGCATTTGGGGGGGAGGGGGGGTGTTCATGGCTGTTCAACGCAGCCCCCCGGGGGGGGTCTCACGTGCCGCCCCCTCGCAGCCCCCTGCCAGAATGGCGGCACAGCGGTGGGGGGCTCCTGCGCTTGCCCCCCCGGCTTCAACGGCACCCGCTGCGAGACCCCCGAGCCCACCAAGGCCTGCCGCAACGGGGGCACCCCGGTGGGCACCAAGTGCTTCTGCCCCCCCGGCTTCGGGGGCCCCCTCTGCGACCTCCCCGACCCCTCGGGCGCCTGCCGCAACGGGGGCACGGCCTTCGGGACTGCCTGCGTCTGCCCCCCCGGCTTCGGGGGGGCCACGTGCCAGCTCGCCGAGCCCCCCGCCTCTTGCCTCAATGGGGGGACCCTGGTGGGGGGCGCTTGCCGGTGCCCCCCGGGGACCTGGGGACCCCGCTGCGAGTGTTTCGGTGCCGCCACCACCGCCACCACCACCACAGATGAGAAGACAATGGGGGTGGTGGCAGGGGGGGGAGTATCACGGGGAAGGGAGACCCCGGTCACGGCCCCCCCTGGAGGAAACGCTACGCTCACAACCCCCCCGGCGAGCGACGGCACGGCGACGACACGCTGGGAAAGCGACGGCGCGACGACGACGCCAAGAGGTGGGGAAGTCAACGCGACGCTCGGGACCCCCCCGGGAAACGACATGATGCCCACGGCCCCCCCGGGAAGCAACGTCACAGTTCTGGCCCCCCCAGAAAACAACACGACGCTCACGTCCGCCCCAGAAAGTGAAACCACGGTGCCAACAACCTTGGAAAGCAACGCAGCGACGCATGGGGAAGTCAACGCAACGCTCGTGACCCCCCCAGCAAGGAATACAATGCTCCTGCCCCCCCCCGAAAGCAACACAACGCTCCTGGCCCCCCCTGAAAGCAACACGACATTCCTGGCCCCCCCTGAAAGCGAAACCACGGAGCCAACAACCTTGGAAAGCAACACAACCATGCATGGGGAAGTCAACGCAACGCTTGGGACCCCCCCAGCAAGGAATACAACGCTTCTGCCCCCCCCCGAAAGTAATATGACAGTCCTGACCCCCCCCGAAAGCAACACGACACTCACGCCCCCCCCAGAAAGTGAAACCACGGCACCAACACCCTTGGAAAACAACTCAACAACGCGTGGGGAAGTCAACACAACACTCGTGACCCCCCCAGCAAGGAATACAATGCTCCTGACCCCCCCAGAAAGTAATGTCACAGTCGTGGACCCCGCAGAAAGCAACACGACACTCATGACCCCTCCAGGAGGCAACACCACATTTCTGCCCCCCCCCAAAAGTGAAACCACGACACCAACGCCCTTGGAAAGCAACGCAACGACCACGCCGCCAACACATGGGGAAGTCAACGCAACACTTGTGACCCCCCCAGAGAGAAACACAACACTCCTGGCCCCCCCGGAAAGCAATGTCACAGTTCTGGCCCCCCTAGAAAGCAACACGACGTTCCTGGCCCCCCCAGAAAGCGAAACCACGGAGCCAACACCCTTGGAAAGCAACGCAACGATGCCTTGGGAAGTCAACACAACGCTCGTGACCCCCCCCAAAAGCAACGTCACCCCCCCGACCACCCCCACCAACATGGCGGCCACCACAGGGACACCCCCATCCCCTCCCAGCACCACCGGTGTCACCACTGTCACCAACAGCACTGTCTCGGCCATGATCTGCCTCTTCCTGCCGCACGGGTCCAGCCCTCCGGCCAGTGGGTGTCACGGGGTGGGGGTCCTTGGGATGGGGGGGTCCTCGGGGTGTTGGGGTCCTTGGGGTGTTGGGGTCCTCTGGGTGGGGGGTTCTTGGGGCAAGGGGTCCTTGGAGTGGGGAGGGTTCTTGGGACATCGGTTCCTTGGGGTGGGGGTCTTTGGGGTAGGGGGTCCTCAGGGTTTTGGGGCCCTTGAGGTCGTGAGGGTCCTTGGGTTGTTGGGGTCCTTGGGGGTGGGGATTCTTTGGGTATTGGGTCGTTGGGGTGGGGGTCCTTGGGGTGGGGGTCCTTGGGGCGTTGGGGTCCTTGGGGTTCTCCTTGAGGGGAGGAAGGAGGAGAGGATGGAAGTGGGTGCAGCACCCAGTGGTTGGGACTCAAGGGGTCTCCTTGGGGTGGGTTGGGGTCTCCTGCCCATGGTCAGGAGGAACCTGGAGTCTTGTGGGGCTGACGGAGGAGGAGGGAACGCAAGCGGGTGCAGCACCCAGTGGGCGTCCCTGGGTGGGGGCCTCCTGGGGAGGGAGGATGGATGGAGGTCCACCGCTGCACCCACTGTGTGCCCCTGGGGGCTTCCAAGAGCCGGGAGGGGAAGGGGGGGGGTTCTCCTGGAGGGGATGAAGATGAGGAGGAGGAGGAAGTCACCCACCTGGCCTCCCCTTTGCAGTCACCTGCCTCAACGGCGGCGTCGCCAACCGCACCGAGTGCCTCTGCCCGCCCGGCTTCTCCGGCCTCACCTGCGAGAGGCCGGACGCCGCCGCCCGCTGCGCCGCCGGCAGCACTGCCGTGGGCGACCGCTGCGTCTGCCCCCCGGGGCTGTCAGGACGCCGCTGCGACGTCCGCGACGAGGCCACCGCCTGCCAGCACGGGGGCACGGCCGTGGGCACCGAGTGCTATTGCCCCCCGGGCTTCGAAGGGCCCCGGTGCGAGAGGCAAGGTGCCACCACCACGACCGTGACCATGACCACCACCAGCACCGCCACGCCCGCTCGCCCTACCACCAAGGCCACGCCGAGGAGCACCAGGAGAACCACCACCACCGCCATCCCTACCACCGCAGGTTGGTGGCCCTTTGGCTTCCCGGGGCTCCTTTAGGAGACCCGGAGCCCCACCCAGGGAGGTCGGCGTCACTGTGGACCTTGATGGAGGCTGCTCCAACCCCAAAGCCGTTGGTGTCGCCTTTTCTCCCCGTTCCGACCCCGCCGAATGCGCTGGGTGGGAGGATGCCGTGGGAAAAGGGGGGTGCAGGGGGAGTACCCACGACCCCCCCTCTCCCCACAGACCCCTGCCTGAACGGGGGGTACTGGACTGGGACCATTTGCCTGTGTCCCCCCAACGTGGACGGAGCCCGCTGCCAGTTTGGGGCCTCGACCATCAACATCACAGCGGGTAAGGCGTGGGGGGGATGCCCCCATTGTCCCTCCTAACCTTGGGGACTCACCATGGGACCTCACCAACCTCCTCCTCCTCCTCTTCCTCCCCAAGAGCTGGGTCCCAGCGTGGCGCTGATGGCGCGCGTCACCAACCGCCGCTTCTCCGGGGACATGGGGGACACCTCATCCGCCGCCTTCCGCAGCTTCGCGGACGAGTTCAGCCGCACCGTGAGTACCCCAGCATCATGATGGTGTCGCGACAGCAGCCCCATGTCACGACGGGTGACACGTGTCTTCTTGTCCCCAGATGGATCGGGTCTACCAGAACGTCTCCGGCTACCGCGGCACCCGGGTGCTGGCTCTGACGTGAGTTTGTGGCCAACGGCGAGAATGGGATGGGATGGGATAGGGAGGAAGATGGGGATGAAGGGCATGGGGATGAAGAAGAAGATAGGTATGGGGGTGAAGAAGGACATGGGGATGGAGATGAGGTTGGGGACAGGGATGAAGATGGCGATGAAGGGCATGGGGATGAAGAAGGGCAGCGTGGGGATCAGGAAGGGCCTGGGGATGAAGATGAGGTTGAGGAGGAAGATGAGGCTGAGGAGGAATATGGGGATAAAGAAGGACATGGGGATGAAGATGAGGTTGGGGATGAAGATGGGGATGGGGATGAAGAAGGGCCTGGGGATGGTGAAGGGCATGAAGTAGGGGATGAAGATGGGGATGAAGAAGGGGATGAAGAGCACGGGGATGGGAACAGGCGAGGAGCCCGCCGTGTCCCTCACCCCCCACCCTTTGTGCCCCCCAGGGAAGGCAGCGTGGTGGTGAACTACAAAGTCCTGCTGCAGCCTCCAGCCAGGGGCCAAGCCAACGCCAGCCTCGGCCAGAGGACTCGGGAGCTGCTGGAGGCTTCGAACGCGGCCATCCAGCCCCAAAACTGCAGCAAAGGAGTGGGTGGGTGCTGGGGGATGTAGGATTGGGCCTCCTCACCCCATTTCTTGCACCAAGGGGGCTCCGGTGACCCCCCCAATCTCTTACAGAAGGGCTCTGCTTTGGTGCGCTCGCCACCCGGAGGGCCTTCGCCGCCGCGCCGGAGCTCAACGCCACCGGTGAGTGCGGGCAGTGGGGTGGTGGCGGGGAGTGGGATGGGGACGGGGTCTGACCGGCATCGCCGTCCCCTGCAGAGCTCTGCCGGAAGTACACGCCAGCCAACTTCAGCCACTTCTACTACCCCTACTGGATGAATAACAGCCTCCTCTGCGTCACCAACTGCACCCTCAACGTTCCCGGCACCATCAACTGTGGCCCCGGGCTGTGCCGGGTGACGCTGGATGGGCCCCGCTGCTTGTGAGCGCCGCCCGCCCGACCTTGCCCCCAAATCCTGGCCTTTAGCCCCAGATTTTGCCCCACGTGTCGGTCCCAACCTGCCCAATGCTAGCTGATAGCCAGGTTCTGGTCCTGAACCCAACCCTGTCCTAACCCAAATCTGGTTCTGGTCGCAGCGTTGGGACCCAACCCTCACCCCCACCCCAAGTCCTATCCCTGCTGTGAACCCCAACCCCAATCCTTGAACCCAAATTCCAGAGTTTGAACCCCAAACCCCAACCCTTGCCCTCCGAAATCCAACTATTAATCTTCAGATCCCAACTTTTTACCCCCAAAATCCAATCCTTGTCCCCCAAAGCCCAACCCTTGCTCTACAAATCCCAACTTCTGTCCCCCAAACCCAATCCTTGCCCTCCATACCCAACCCTTGACTTCCAAATCCCAACTTTTGTCCCCAAAACCCATTACTTGTCCTCCAAAACCCCAATCCTTGACTCCCCAAACCCCAACCCTTGACCCCAACCCATGGACATGGGGCTGGCTCTCCCACCTTCTCCCCTCCTCTGGGAGGGATCCTGGGAACCTGAAGGATCCTGACCCCCGACGAATATCCGGGGCCGGATCCGGGGGTCCAGGACCCTGCCCATGCTGTGTCTTCTCCCGCAGCTGCCCCGATGTGCCCTGGTACCTCTCCTCCGGCGACCGCTGCCAGACCCACATCAGCAAACTGGGGCTGGGGCTGGGCGTGGGGCTGGGGCTGGGGCTGACCCTCCTCATCCTGCTCGTCCTCTGCATCGTCCTCTCCATCTGCTTGGCCCAGGGGAAGAGAAAAACGCCCAGCACCAGGTGAAGGGAGCAGGGCGGGCAGCTGGGGGAGGTCCAGAGAGGAGGTCCAACACCCTCAGAAGTGCCTCTTTATCTCAATTTGGGGGAGGGGGCAGCTTATCCCCATGAAGTGGGAGGGTTCGGCCCCATCCCACCCCATGCATGAGCCTCACGGGAGGCCTTGCTCCACAGCGAGGACCATAGGTGGCCAGATGGCAAGCGCAACGCTCGTGCCACCGGCATCTACCACGTCAACGGCAGAGGCTCGACGCTACGTCAAGGTGAGATCTGGTGGGGGCAAACCCAGACCCTTCATGGGGAGAAGACCCTCACCAGAAAATTCCTCACCAGAATCTTCTCCCCTTCCAGGTCCCTACGCTCACAGCTCCTACAAGACCAACGCAGACGTTGCAGACCCTCCTGTGCTGGTGGGTGCACAAGATGGTGGCTGTGGTAGAGCCGTGGGGTGGGATGAGTTGGGGTGGGATGAGTTGGGACGGGATGGAAGGAAGCCTTCAAGCTCACCCAGTCCAAGCCGTCCAGGGATGTCTCACACCACGTTGGGTTCCTCGAAGCCCCGAAGCCAAACCTGATCTTGAAGACTCGCAATGGGGCCTCCATGACTTCTCCAGGCCACCCCGGATCTGGCCTCCATGCTCCTTCCCTCTTCACAGGGGGAAGCAGAAGGTGCGGCGTCCCTGTGAGCTGCAAAGTGGCCCCCAAAGCCAGCTTGAGGAGGGGCCAAGACCACCTCAATGCCCTTCATCACCCACCACACAGGACCCTTGGCTTGGGTGGCAGAGACCGCCGACCTCACCGTGCGGGAAAACCTCCTCCTCTCAGCATTTCTCATTTTTGGGGCAAAAACTGGCAGGATCTGGTTCTTCTGTGAGAGAAGAGGGGTCTCCCATGGCCTTGGGGACACCTCACTGGAGAGGACACAATAGCACCCAGGTCCCATCCTTCCTTGCAAAGCTTCGCCTGGGCCGGAGCAGGATGAGCCTCGTCCCCGTGGAAATATATTTAATTATATTTATTAACGTATTTTTGTTGTCTTCTGAAAAATAATGTGGGCAGCTGGGGTTGGGAGAGCACAGCCAATGGCGTACTTGGGCTGGGGGCTTGGGTCAAGGTTGGGAGGGGCTGGAATTGAGACCGGGAGACCCAACCATGGCTGGAATTGATCTCAGAAGACTCAACCAGGGTTGGAATCGATTTGGAAAGACCCAACTGTGGCTGAAAATGATCTCAGTAGACCAAACCATGGTCGGAATCGATCTGGAAAGACCCAGCCTTGGCTGGAAACAGTCTCAGAAGACCCAAACATGGTTGGAATCGATCTGGAAAGACCCAGACAAAGCTGGAATAGATCTCAGAGAACTCCGACACAGCTGGAAGCTGCCCAGGACAGCACGGACGTGACTGCTAATGGGCTTGGCGGGTCCGGGGCGCGTTTGTTTGCTCATTGATGAAGAGGAAACGCCCCTGTTTGCAGATCCCAGCTCGGGGGGGGGGGGGGGGGGGGGGGCGGACGCCCGGCTTTGTGTGTGCCCATCCCAAAAGGCAATAAATATTCTGCTGGTGCCACCCCGCCTGGCACCGGTGCACCTTCCCATGGCCCCATGCCAGCTACGGCGTGGGCGGAGATGGGAAACAGCTAATCCTGGCTCCCTGGGGGCTGCAGCCGCTGGGGTCCAGCTGGGTCCTCCTGGGGGGTCCCCACCAGCACCATGGTCCCCTAGAACCCACAGTCCCTGCTCCCCATTTTGGGTCAGATTCACCTCAAACGGGGCAAACACCCCCTCCCTGTGATGTTGTGGTGGCCCCGGGGTGGTGGCGGTGATGGTGGTGATAATGGGGAGGGTGTGGGGGGTCTGCTCGGGGGTCGTGATGCCCACAAGGGGTCTGGGCACGGCTGCATGCCCCCAACAACTGCCCGCCCCGGGGCAGTGCCAGGCGGGGACATGCGGCTCCTCCCCACAGAGGGGCAAAGTTCCCCACCGCCGCTCATGCCCCGGGCATGGCTCCGCACTGGGATGCTGCCGGCGGCACCGCGAGGCTGGGGGGTACCAAGATGGGGGCTTGCACCTGGGCCTTCCTCCTCCTCTTCCTCCTCCTCTTCTGTGGGGATGTGGCAGGTGAGTGGCGCCCGGCCGGGGGGCACCGAAACGCAGCCGTGGGGGGCAGGAGAGGGCAGCCTCCCCCAAGTCATCTCCTTGGGGTGCTCGGGGGGCGCGTTGGGGAGGCTCGGGGGGAATCGGCCTCCACAGCCTGAGGTGGCACTGTCCTGGTGGTGAAAGGGACACTGGGGACGGGGACAGGGACATTGGTGATGGGGATAAAGACAAGGATGGGGACAGGGATGGGGACAGTGATGGGGACAGGGATGGAGATGGGGACAGGGACAGGAACGGGAATGGGAACGGGGCAAGGATGGGGACAGGGATGGGAATGAGGACAGGAACGGGGACAGAGGCAGGGATGGGGACGGGGACAGGGACATGGACATTGACAGGGATGGGACCCCAGACAGGGAGAGGGATGGGGACACCCCACGACTCCCCAGCCCAGGATGACAGCAGTGACAAGGGAGAGTGGAGGCCGAGAATTGGTCCTCCTGGCCAGCCTCGTCCCTGTCCAAGGCTCCAGGGTTGCACACGTGTGTCCTTGCCCTGACACAGTGTGCACACGTGAGGGACGTGCAAACGGGCACAGGAAAGGCGTGGGAAGAAAGTGAGAGGGAGGAAGAGGGTGTAGGGGGGCAAGGACACAGGAGAGGCTGAAGGAGGCAAAGGGGAAAGGCGGGCGCGGGATGGGATGGGGTGGGGAACGGATCACACGAGGCCGTGACCTGGAGATAAAGCCACGATAACGAGGGTTCCAGAGAAGGGAAGGGAGGGGAGATGTTATCGCCCAATTCCGACGAACCGCGACTGCAAGGGAGGACCCACGGCTGAGCCACACTCACTGTGTCCACAGGTGCCAGCAGCACAACAACAACAACCACGACCTTGACCTCCAACACTTCTGCTTCAAGCCCAAACACTTCTGCAGAAGCCTCAAGTAAAGAATCCTCCTCTGAAACTGCCTCAATCTCAAACCCCACTGTCACTGCCTCAAAATCCATATACACAGTCAAGGCTTCGAGTCCAGTATCCTCAGTCACAGCCACGGCCGAAAATTACTTAACCGCCACGAGTCTACAATTCTCTATCAATCTCTCCAGGCAATACTCCACTTCACTCCACTCAAACTCAGACCCTACGGGCACCGACTCCACCCCAACCTCCTTCGTCACTGCCTCGACTTCCACATCCTCCGTCACGGCCTCCAGTCCATCATCCTCAGGCACGGCCTTGACCTCAGTCTCTGCCACGAGCCCATCCTCCGCTCACACGGCCTCAACCTCAACCTCCTCAGTCACCACCTCACGTCCTACAAACTCGAACACGGCCTCAACCAAGTTCAAAACCACCACAAGCCCGACCTCCTCCACAGCAGCCTCCAGTCCAGCATCCTCTGGTACCTCCTCGAGCCCGTCCTCCACTGTCAGCACCTCCTCTTCCCCAACCTCTATTGTCACCACCTCCACCCCGACCTCCTTCATCACCACCTCGACTTCTACAGCCTCAGTCATGGCCTCGAGCTCAACCTCCTCAGCATCCGCCAAAAGTCTGAAATCTTCTGTAACGGCCTGGACACCGTCCTCCACTCCCTCAATCTATGCCATGAGCCCGTCCTCTGCTCACACGGCCCCAAGCTCAACCTCCTGGGTCACCGCCTCAATTCCTACACCCTCCAGCACGGCCCTCGCCACCTCCACAACCACCACCACCAGCCCGACCTCCTCCTCAGCAGCCTCCAGTCCAGCATCCTCTGGTACCTCCTCGAGCCCGTCCTCCACTGTCAGCACCTCCACTTCCCCAACCTCTACTGTCACCGCCTCCACCCCGACCTCCTTTGTCACTGCCTCAAGCTCCACAGCCTCAGGCACGGCCTCGACCTCAGTTTCCTCCTCAACCGCCTCCAGTCTGCAATCCTCTGTCACAGCCTCGACACCGTCCTCCACTCCCACCACCTCAACCTCAGCCTCCTCGGTCATCGCATCTAGTCCAACCGCCTCAGTCCCGGCCTCAAGTTCAACATCCTTGGGCACGGCCTCCACCTCCTCCACCACAGACTTGAGTCTGCAATCCTCTCTTAGCGCCTCCACCCCGTCCTCCTTCGTCACGGCCTCGACTTCCACATCCTCAGGCACGGCCTCGACTTCCACATCCTCAGGCACGGCCTCAACCTCAGTCTCTGCCACGAGCCTGTCCTCCGCTCACACGGCCTCAACCTCAACCTCCTCGGTCACCGCCTCAAGTCCAACATCCTCGAGCACGGCCTCGATCACGTCCACAACCACCGCAAGCCCGACCTCCTCCTCAGCAGCCTCCAGTCCAGCATCCTCTGGTACCTCCTCGAGCCCGTCCTCCACTGTCAGCACCTCCACTTCCCCAACCTCTATTGTCACCACCTCCACCCCGACCTCCTTTGTCACTGCCTCAAGGTCCACAGCCTCACTCACGGCCTCGACCTCAATCTCCTCAGCAACCGCCTCGACTCTGCAATCTTCTGTCACGGCCTCGACACCGTCCTCCACTCCCACCACTTCAATCTCGGCCTCCTCGGTCGCCGACTGGACTTCCACACCCTCTGTCACCGCCTCAAGTCCAACAACCTCGGGCACGGCCTCCACATCCACATCCTCTGCAACCTCCTCAAGTCTGGAAACCACTGTCACCCCCTCGAGCCCGTCCTCCACTTACACTGCCTCGACCTCAACCTCCTGGGTCACGGCCTGCAGTCCTACATCCTCGAGCACGGCCCTCACCACCTCCACAACCACCACCACCAGCCCGACCTCCTCCTCAGCAGCCTCCAGTCCAGCAGCCTCTGTTACGTCCTCGAACCCATCCTCCACTCACATGGACTCGACCTCAACCTCCTGGGTCACCGCCTCAAGTCCTACACCCTCCAGCACGGCCCTCACCACCTCCATAACCACCACCACCAGCCCGACCTCCTCCTCAGCAGCCTCGAGTCCAGCAGCCTCTGTTATTACCTCGAGCCCGTCCTCCACTCACACAGCCTCCACCTCAACCTCCTCGGTCACCGCCTCTAGTCCGACATCCTCGGACACGGCCTCAACTCCAACATCCTCAGGCGTAGCCTCCATCTCCTCCACAGCCACCACCAACCCGACCTCCTCCTCAGCAGCCTCCAGTCCAGCATCCTCTGGTACCTCCTCGAGCCCGTCCTCCACTGTCAGCACCTCCACTTCCCCAACCTCTACTGTCACCGCCTCCACCCCGACCTCCTTTGTCACTGCCTCAAGCTCCACAGCCTCAGGCACGGCCTCGACCTCAGTTTCCTCCTCAACCGCCTCCAGTCTGCAATCCTCTGTCACAGCCTCGACACCGTCCTCCACTCCCACCACCTCAACCTCAGCCTCCTCGGTCATCGCATCTAGTCCAACCGCCTCAGTCCCGGCCTCAAGTTCAACATCCTTGGGCACGGCCTCCACCTCCTCCACCACAGACTTGAGTCTGCAATCCTCTCTTAGCGCCTCCACCCCGTCCTCCACTGTCAGCACCTCCACCCCAACATCTACGGTCACCGCCTCCACCGCGACCTCCTTTGTCACGGCCTCGACTTCCACATCCTCAGGCACGGCCTCGACTTCCACATCCTCAGGCACAGCCTCAACCTCAGTCTCTGCCACGAGCCTGTCCTCCGCTCACACGGCCTCAACCTCAACCTCCTCGGTCACCGCCTCAAGTCCAACATCCTCGAGCGCGGCCTCGATCACGTCCACAACCACCGCAAGCCCGACCTCCTCCTCAGCAGCCTCCAGTCCAGCATCCTCTGGTACCTCCTCGAGCCCGTCCTCCACTGTCAGCACCTCCACTTCCCCAACCTCTATTGTCACCACCTCCACCCCGACCTCCTTTGTCACTGCCTCAAGGTCCACAGCCTCACTCACGGCCTCGACCTCAATCTCCTCAGCAACCGCCTCGACTCTGCAATCTTCTGTCACGGCCTCGACACCGTCCTCCACTCCCACCACCTCAATCTCGGCCTCCTCGGTCGCCGACTGGACTTCCACACCCTCTGTCACCGCCTCAAGTCCAACAACCTCGGGCACGGCCTCCACATCCACATCCTCTGCAACCTCCTCAAGTCTGGAAACCACTGTCACCCCCTCGAGCCCGTCCTCCACTTACACTGCCTCGACCTCAACCTCCTGGGTCACGGCCTCCAGTCCTACATCCTCGAGCACGGCCCTCACCACCTCCACAACCACCACCACCAGCCCGACCTCCTCCTCAGCAGCCTCGAGTCCAGCAGCCTCTGTTATTACCTCGAGCCCGTCCTCCACTCACACGGCCTCCACCTCAACCTCCTCGGTCACCGCCTCTAGTCCGACATCCTCGGACACGGCCTCAACTCCAACATCCTCAGGCGTAGCCTCCATCTCCTCCACAGCCACCACCAACCCGACCTCCTCCTCAGCAGCCTCCAGTCCAGCATCCTCTGGTACCTCCTCGAGCCCGTCCTCCACTGTCAGCACCTCCACTTCCCCAACCTCTACTGTCACCGCCTCCACCCGGACTTCTTTTGTTACTGCCTCAAGCTCCACAGCCTCAGGCACGGCCTCGACCTCAGTTTCCTCCTCAACCGCCTCCAGTCTGCAATCCTCTGTCACAGCCTCGACACCGTCCTCCACTCCCACCACCTCAACCTCAGCCTCCTCGGTCATCGCTTCTAGTCCAACCTCCTCAGTCCCGGCCTCAAGTTCAACATCCTTGGGCACGGCCTCCACCTCCTCCACCACAGACTTGAGTCTGCAATCCTCTCTTAGCGCCTCCACCCCGTCCTCCACTGTCAGCACCTCCACCCCAACCTCTACGGTCACCGCCTCCACCCCGACCTCCTTCGTCACGGCCTCGACTTCCACATCCTCAGGCACGGCCTCAACCTCAGTCTCTGCCACGAGCCTGTCCTCCGCTCACACGGCCTCAACCTCAACCTCCTCGGTCACCGCCTCAAGTCCAACATCCTCGAGCACGGCCTCGATCACGTCCACAACCACCGCAAGCCCGACCTCCTCCTCAGCAGCCTCCAGTCCAGCATCCTCTGGTACCTCCTCGAGCCCGTCCTCCACTGTCAGCACCTCCACTTCCCCAACCTCTATTGTCACCACCTCCACCCCGACCTCCTTTGTCACTGCCTCAAGGTCCACAGCCTCACTCACGGCCTCGACCTCAATCTCCTCAGCAACCGCCTCGACTCTGCAATCTTCTGTCACGGCCTCGACACCGTCCTCCACTCCCACCACTTCAATCTCGGCCTCCTCGGTCGCCGACTGGACTTCCACACCCTCTGTCACCGCCTCAAGTCCAACAACCTCGGGCACGGCCTCCACATCCACATCCTCTGCAACCTCCTCAAGTCTGGAAACCACTGTCACCCCCTCGAGCCCGTCCTCCACTTACACTGCCTCGACCTCAACCTCCTGGGTCACGGCCTGCAGTCCTACATCCTCGAGCACGGCCCTCACCACCTCCACAACCACCACCACCAGCCCGACCTCCTCCTCAGCAGCCTCCAGTCCAGCAGCCTCTGTTACGTCCTCGAGCCCATCCTCCACTCACATGGACTTGACCTCAACCTCCTGGGTCACCGCCTCAAGTCCTACACCCTCCAGCAC
Source organism: Anser anser (assembly GCF_964211835.1). Lineage (NCBI taxonomy): Eukaryota > Metazoa > Chordata > Aves > Anseriformes > Anatidae > Anser > Anser anser. Next base: position 45,204 of record NC_139754.1, read on the forward strand.
GGCCCTCACCACCTCCATAACCACCACCACCAGCCCGACCTCCTCCTCAGCAGCCTCGAGTCCAGCAGCCTCTGTTATTACCTCGAGCCCGTCCTCCACTCACACGGCCTCCACCTCAACCTCCTCGGTCACCGCCTCTAGTCCGACATCCTCGGACACGGCCTCAACTCCAACATCCTCAGGCGTAGCCTCCATCTCCTCCACAGCCACCACCAACCCGACCTCCTCCTCAGCAGCCTCCAGTCCAGCATCCTCTGGTACCTCCTCGAGCCCGTCCTCCACTGTCAGCACCTCCACTTCCCCAACCTCTACTGTCACCGCCTCCACCCCGACCTCCTTTGTCACTGCCTCAAGCTCCACAGCCTCAGGCACGGCCTCGACCTCAGTTTCCTCCTCAACCGCCTCCAGTCTGCAATCCTCTGTCACAGCCTCGACACCGTCCTCCACTCCCACCACCTCAACCTCAGCCTCCTCGGTCATCGCATCTAGTCCAACCGCCTCAGTCCCGGCCTCAAGTTCAACATCCTTGGGCACGGCCTCCACCTCCTCCACCACAGACTTGAGTCTGCAATCCTCTCTTAGCGCCTCCACCCCGTCCTCCACTGTCAGCACCTCCACCCCAACATCTACGGTCACCGCCTCCACCCCGACCTCCTTCGTCACGGCCTCGACTTCCACATCCTCAGGCACGGCCTCGACTTCCACATCCTCAGGCACGGCCTCAACCTCAGTCTCTGCCACGAGCCTGTCCTCCGCTCACACGGCCTCAACCTCAACCTCCTCGGTCACCGCCTCAAGTCCAACATCCTCGAGCACGGCCTCGATCACGTCCACAACCACCGCAAGCCCGACCTCCTCCTCAGCAGCCTCCAGTCCAGCATCCTCTGGTACCTCCTCGAGCCCGTCCTCCACTGTCAGCACCTCCACTTCCCCAACCTCTATTGTCACCACCTCCACCCCGACCTCCTTTGTCACTGCCTCAAGGTCCACAGCCTCACTCACGGCCTCGACCTCAATCTCCTCAGCAACCGCCTCGACTCTGCAATCTTCTGTCACGGCCTCGACACCGTCCTCCACTCCCACCACCTCAATCTCGGCCTCCTCGGTCGCCGACTGGACTTCCACACCCTCTGTCACCGCCTCAAGTCCAACAACCTCGGGCACGGCCTCCACATCCACATCCTCTGCAACCTCCTCAAGTCTGGAAACCACTGTCACCCCCTCGAGCCCGTCCTCCACTTACACTGCCTCGACCTCAACCTCCTGGGTCACGGCCTCCAGTCCTACATCCTCGAGCACGGCCCTCACCACCTCCACAACCACCACCACCAGCCCGACCTCCTCCTCAGCAGCCTCGAGTCCAGCAGCCTCTGTTATTACCTCGAGCCCGTCCTCCACTCACACGGCCTCCACCTCAACCTCCTCGGTCACCGCCTCTAGTCCGACATCCTCGGACACGGCCTCAACTCCAACATCCTCAGGCGTAGCCTCCATCTCCTCCACAGCCACCACCAACCCGACCTCCTCCTCAGCAGCCTCCAGTCCAGCATCCTCTGGTACCTCCTCGAGCCCGTCCTCCACTGTCAGCACCTCCACTTCCCCAACCTCTACTGTCACCGCCTCCACCCCGACCTCCTTTGTCACTGCCTCAAGCTCCACAGCCTCAGGCACGGCCTCGACCTCAGTTTCCTCCTCAACCGCCTCCAGTCTGCAATCCTCTGTCACAGCCTCGACACCGTCCTCCACTCCCACCACCTCAACCTCAGCCTCCTCGGTCATCGCTTCTAGTCCAACCTCCTCAGTCCCGGCCTCAAGTTCAACATCCTTGGGCACGGCCTCCACCTCCTCCACCACAGACTTGAGTCTGCAATCCTCTCTTAGCGCCTCCACCCCGTCCTCCACTGTCAGCACCTCCACCCCAACCTCTACGGTCACCGCCTCCACCCCGACCTCCTTCGTCACGGCCTCGACTTCCACATCCTCAGGCACGGCCTCAACCTCAGTCTCTGCCACGAGCCTGTCCTCCGCTCACACGGCCTCAACCTCAACCTCCTCGGTCACCGCCTCAAGTCCAACATCCTCGAGCACGGCCTCGATCACGTCCACAACCACCGCAAGCCTGACCTCCTCCTCAGCAGCCTCCAGTCCAGCATCCTCTGGTACCTCCTCGAGCCCGTCCTCCACTGTCAGCACCTCCACTTCCCCAACCTCTATTGTCACCACCTCCACCCCGACCTCCTTTGTCACTGCCTCAAGGTCCACAGCCTCACTCACGGCCTCGACCTCAATCTCCTCAGCAACCGCCTCGACTATGCAATCTTCTGTCACGGCCTCGACACCGTCCTCCACTCCCACCACCTCAATCTCGGCCTCCTCGGTCGCCGACTGGACTTCCACACCCTCTGTCACCGCCTCAAGTCCAACAACCTCGGGCACGGCCTCCACATCCACATCCTCTGCAACCTCCTCAAGTCTGGAAACCACTGTCACCCCCTCGAGCCCGTCCTCCACTTACACTGCCTCGACCTCAACCTCCTGGGTCACGGCCTCCAGTCCTACATCCTCGAGCACGGCCCTCACCACCTCCACAACCACCACCACCAGCCCGACCTCCTCCTCAGCAGCCTCCAGTCCAGCAGCCTCTGTTACGTCCTCGAGCCCGTCCTCCACTCACATGGACTCGACCTCAACCTCCTGGGTCACCGCCTCAAGTCCTACACCCTCCAGCACGGCCCTCACCACCTCCATAACCACCACCACCAGCCCGACCTCCTCCTCAGCAGCCTCGAGTCCAGCAGCCTCTGTTATTACCTCGAGCCCGTCCTCCACTCACACGGCCTCCACCTCAACCTCCTCGGTCACCGCCTCTAGTCCGACATCCTCGGACACGGCCTCAACTCCAACATCCTCAGGCGTAGCCTCCATCTCCTCCACAGCCACCACCAACCCGACCTCCTCCTCAGCAGCCTCCAGTCCAGCATCCTCTGGTACCTCCTCGAGCCCGTCCTCCACTGTCAGCACCTCCACTTCCCCAACCTCTACTGTCACCGCCTCCACCCGGACTTCTTTTGTTACTGCCTCAAGCTCCACAGCCTCAGGCACGGCCTCGACCTCAGTTTCCTCCTCAACCGCCTCCAGTCTGCAATCCTCTGTCACAGCCTCGACACCGTCCTCCACTCCCACCACCTCAACCTCAGCCTCCTCGGTCATCGCTTCTAGTCCAACCTCCTCAGTCCCGGCCTCAAGTTCAACATCCTTGGGCACGGCCTCCACCTCCTCCACCACAGACTTGAGTCTGCAATCCTCTCTTAGCGCCTCCACCCCGTCCTCCACTGTCAGCACCTCCACCCCAACCTCTACGGTCACCGCCTCCACCCCGACCTCCTTCGTCACGGCCTCGACTTCCACATCCTCAGGCACGGCCTCAACCTCAGTCTCTGCCACGAGCCTGTCCTCCGCTCACACGGCCTCAACCTCAACCTCCTCGGTCACCGCCTCAAGTCCAACATCCTCGAGCACGGCCTCGATCACGTCCACAACCACCGCAAGCCTGACCTCCTCCTCAGCAGCCTCCAGTCCAGCATCCTCTGGTACCTCCTCGAGCCCGTCCTCCACTGTCAGCACCTCCACTTCCCCAACCTCTATTGTCACCACCTCCACCCCGACCTCCTTTGTCACTGCCTCAAGGTCCACAGCCTCACTCACGGCCTCGACCTCAATCTCCTCAGCAACCGCCTCGACTATGCAATCTTCTGTCACGGCCTCGACACCGTCCTCCACTCCCACCACCTCAATCTCGGCCTCCTCGGTCGCCGACTGGACTTCCACACCCTCTGTCACCGCCTCAAGTCCAACAACCTCGGGCACGGCCTCCACATCCACATCCTCTGCAACCTCCTCAAGTCTGGAAACCACTGTCACCCCCTCGAGCCCGTCCTCCACTTACACTGCCTCGACCTCAACCTCCTGGGTCACGGCCTCCAGTCCTACATCCTCGAGCACAGCCCTCACCACCTCCACAACCACCACCACCAGCCCGACCTCCTCCTCAGCAGCCTCCAGTCCAGCAGCCTCTGTTACGTCCTCGAGCCCGTCCTCCACTCACATGGACTCGACCTCAACCTCCTGGGTCACCGCCTCAAGTCCTACACCCTCCAGCACGGCCCTCACCACCTCCATAACCACCACCACCAGCCCGACCTCCTCCTCAGCAGCCTCGAGTCCAGCAGCCTCTGTTATTACCTCGAGCCCGTCCTCCACTCACACGGCCTCCACCTCAACCTCCTCGGTCACCGCCTCTAGTCCGACATCCTCGGACACGGCCTCAACTCCAACATCCTCAGGCGTAGCCTCCATCTCCTCCACAGCCACCACCAACCCGACCTCCTCCTCAGCAGCCTCCAGTCCAGCATCCTCTGGTACCTCCTCGAGCCCGTCCTCCACTGTCAGCACCTCCACTTCCCCAACCTCTACTGTCACCGCCTCCACCCCGACCTCCTTTGTCACTGCCTCAAGCTCCACAGCCTCAGGCACGGCCTCGACCTCAGTTTCCTCCTCAACCGCCTCCAGTCTGCAATCCTCTGTCACAGCCTCGACACCGTCCTCCACTCCCACCACCTCAACCTCAGCCTCCTCGGTCATCGCATCTAGTCCAACCTCCTCAGTCCCGGCCTCAAGTTCAACATCCTTGGGCACGGCCTCCACCTCCTCCACCACAGACTTGAGTCTGCAATCCTCTCTTAGCGCCTCCACCCCGTCCTCCACTGTCAGCACCTCCACCCCAACCTCTACGGTCAACGCCTCCACCCCGACCTCCTTCGTCACGGCCTCGACTTCCACATCCTCAGGCACGGCCTCGACTTCCACATCCTCAGGCACGGCCTCAACCTCAGTCTCTGCCACGAGCCTGTCCTCCGCTCACACGGCCTCAACCTCAACCTCCTCGGTCACCGCCTCAAGTCCAACATCCTCGAGCACGGCCTCGATCACGTCCACAACCACCGCAAGCCCGACCTCCTCCTCAGCAGCCTCCAGTCCAGCATCCTCTGGTACCTCCTCGAGCCCGTCCTCCACTGTCAGCACCTCCACTTCCCCAACCTCTATTGTCACCGCCTCCACCCCGACCTCCTTTGTCACTGCCTCAAGGTCCACAGCCTCACTCACGGCCTCGACCTCAATCTCCTCAGCAACCGCCTCGACTATGCAATCTTCTGTCACGGCCTCGACACCGTCCTCCACTCCCACCACCTCAATCTCGGCCTCCTCGGTCGCCGACTGGACTTCCACACCCTCTGTCACCGCCTCAAGTCCAACAACCTCGGGCACGGCCTCCACATCCACATCCTCTGCAACCTCCTCAAGTCTGGAAACCACTGTCACCCCCTCGAGCCCGTCCTCCACTTACACTGCCTCGACCTCAACCTCCTGGGTCACGGCCTCCAGTCCTACATCCTCGAGCACGGCCCTCACCACCTCCACAACCACCACCACCAGCCCGACCTCCTCCTCAGCAGCCTCCAGTCCAGCAGCCTCTGTTACGTCCTCGAGCCCGTCCTCCACTCACACGGCCTCCACCTCAACCTCCTCGGTCACCGCCTCTAGTCCGACATCCTCGGACACGGCCTCAACTCCAACATCCTCAGGCGTAGCCTCCATCTCCTCCACAGCCACCACCAACCCGACCTCCTCCTCAGCAGCCTCCAGTCCAGCATCCTCTGGTACCTCCTCGAGCCCGTCCTCCACTGTCAGCACCTCCACTTCCCCAACCTCTACTGTCACCGCCTCCACCCCGACCTCCTTTGTCACTGCCTCAAGCTCCACAGCCTCAGGCACGGCCTCGACCTCAGTTTCCTCCTCAACCGCCTCCAGTCTGCAATCCTCTGTCACAGCCTCGACACCGTCCTCCACTCCCACCACCTCAACCTCAGCCTCCTCGGTCATCGCATCTAGTCCAACCTCCTCAGTCCCGGCCTCAAGTTCAACATCCTTGGGCACGGCCTCCACCTCCTCCACCACAGACTTGAGTCTGCAATCCTCTCTTAGCGCCTCCACCCCGTCCTCCACTGTCAGCACCTCCACCCCAACCTCTACGGTCACCGCCTCCACCCCGACCTCCTTCGTCACGGCCTCGACTTCCACATCCTCAGGCACGGCCTCGACTTCCACATCCTCAGGCACGGCCTCAACCTCAGTCTCTGCCACGAGCCTGTCCTCCGCTCACACGGCCTCAACCTCAACCTCCTCGGTCACCGCCTCAAGTCCAACATCCTCGAGCACGGCCTCGATCACGTCCACAACCACCGCAAGCCCGACCTCCTCCTCAGCAGCCTCCAGTCCAGCATCCTCTGGTACCTCCTCGAGCCCGTCCTCCACTGTCAGCACCTCCACTTCCCCAACCTCTATTGTCACCACCTCCACCCCGACCTCCTTTGTCACTGCCTCAAGGTCCACAGCCTCACTCACGGCCTTGACCTCAATCTCCTCAGCAACCGCCTCGACTATGCAATCTTCTGTCACGGCCTCGACACCGTCCTCCACTCCCACCACCTCAATCTCGGCCTCCTCGGTCGCCGACTGGACTTCCACACCCTCTGTCACCGCCTCAAGTCCAACAACCTCGGGCACGGCCTCCACATCCACATCCTCTGCAACCTCCTCAAGTCTGGAAACCACTGTCACCCCCTCGAGCCCGTCCTCCACTTACACTGCCTCGACCTCAACCTCCTGGGTCACGGCCTCCAGTCCTACATCCTCCAGCACGGCCCTCACCACCTCCACAACCACCACCACCAGCCCGACCTCCTCCTCAGCAGCCTCCAGTCCAGCAGCCTCTGTTACGTCCTCGAGCCCGTCCTCCACTCACATGGACTCGACCTCAACCTCCTGGGTCACCGCCTCAAGTCCTACACCCTCCAGCACGGCCCTCACCACCTCCATAACCACCACCACCAGCCCGACCTCCTCCTCAGCAGCCTCGAGTCCAGCAGCCTCTGTTATTACCTCGAGCCCGTCCTCCACTCACACGGCCTCCACCTCAACCTCCTCGGTCACCGCCTCTAGTCCGACATCCTCGGACACGGCCTCAACTCCAACATCCTCAGGCGTAGCCTCCATCTCCTCCACAGCCACCACCAACCCGACCTCCTCCTCAGCAGCCTCCAGTCCAGCATCCTCTGGTACCTCCTCGAGCCCGTCCTCCACTGTCAGCACCTCCACTTCCCCAACCTCTACTGTCACCGCCTCCACCCCGACCTCCTTTGTCACTGCCTCAAGCTCCACAGCCTCAGGCACGGCCTCGACCTCAGTTTCCTCCTCAACCGCCTCCAGTCTGCAATCCTCTGTCACAGCCTCGACACCGTCCTCCACTCCCACCACCTCAACCTCAGCCTCCTCGGTCATCGCATCTAGTCCAACCTCCTCAGTCCCGGCCTCAAGTTCAACATCCTTGGGCACGGCCTCCACCTCCTCCACCACAGACTTGAGTCTGCAATCCTCTCTTAGCGCCTCCACCCCGTCCTCCACTGTCAGCACCTCCACCCCAACCTCTACGGTCACCGCCTCCACCCCGACCTCCTTCGTCACGGCCTCGACTTCCACATCCTCAGGCACGGCCTCGACTTCCACATCCTCAGGCACGGCCTCAACCTCAGTCTCTGCCACGAGCCTGTCCTCCGCTCACACGGCCTCAACCTCAACCTCCTCGGTCACCGCCTCAAGTCCAACATCCTCGAGCACGGCCTCGATCACGTCCACAACCACCGCAAGCCCGACCTCCTCCTCAGCAGCCTCCAGTCCAGCATCCTCTGGTACCTCCTCGAGCCCGTCCTCCACTGTCAGCACCTCCACTTCCCCAACCTCTATTGTCACCACCTCCACCCCGACCTCCTTTGTCACTGCCTCAAGGTCCACAGCCTCACTCACGGCCTCGACCTCAATCTCCTCAGCAACCGCCTCGACTCTGCAATCTTCTGTCACGGCCTCGACACCGTCCTCCACTCCCACCACCTCAATCTCGGCCTCCTCGGTCGCCGACTGGACTTCCACACCCTCTGTCACCGCCTCAAGTCCAACAACCTCGGGCACGGCCTCCACATCCACATCCTCTGCAACCTCCTCAAGTCTGGAAACCACTGTCACCCCCTCGAGCCCGTCCTCCACTTACACTGCCTCGACCTCAACCTCCTGGGTCACGGCCTCCAGTCCTACATCCTCGAGCACGGCCCTCACCACCTCCACAACCACCACCACCAGCCCGACCTCCTCCTCAGCAGCCTCCAGTCCAGCAGCCTCTGTTACGTCCTCGAGCCCGTCCTCCACTCACATGGACTCGACCTCAACCTCCTGGGTCACCGCATCAAGTCCTACACCCTCCAGCACGGCCCTCACCACCTCCATAACCACCACCACCAGCCCGACCTCCTCCTCAGCAGCCTCGAGTCCAGCAGCCTCTGTTATTACCTCGAGCCCATCCTCCACTCACACGGCCTCCACCTCAACCTCCTCGGTCACCGCCTCTAGTCCGACATCCTCGGACACGGCCTCAACTCCAACATTCTCAGGCGTAGCCTCCATCTCCTCCACAGCCACCACCAACCCGACCTCCTCCTCAGCAGCCTCCAGTCCAGCATCCTCTGGTACCTCCTCGAGCCCGTCCTCCACTGTCAGCACCTCCACTTCCCCAACCTCTACTGTCACCGCCTCCACCCCGACCTCCTTTGCCACTGCCTCAAGCTCCACAGCCTCAGGCACGGCCTCGACCTCAGTTTCCTCCTCAACCGCCTCCAGTCTGCAATCCTCTGTCACAGCCTCGACACCGTCCTCCACTCCCACCACCTCAACCTCAGCCTCCTCGGTCATCGCTTCTAGTCCAACCTCCTCAGTCCCGGCCTCAAGTTCAACATCCTTGGGCACGGCCTCCACCTCCTCCACCACAGACTTGAGTCTGCAATCCTCTCTTAGCGCTTCCACCCCGTCCTCCACTGTCAGCACCTCCACCCCAACCTCTACGGTCACCGCCTCCACCGCGACCTCCTTTGTCACGGCCTCGACTTCCACATCCTCAGGCACGGCCTCGACTTCCACATCCTCAGGCACGGCCTCGACCTCAGTCTCTGCCACGAGCCTGTCCTCCGCTCACACGGCCTCAACCTCAACCTCCTCGGTCACCGCCTCAAGTCCAACATCCTCGAGCACGGCCTCGATCACGTCCACAACCACCGCAAGCCCGACCTCCTCCTCAGCAGCCTCCAGTCCAGCATCCTCTGGTACCTCCTCGAGCCCGTCCTCCACTGTCAGCACCTCCACTTCCCCAACCTCTATTGTCACCACCTCCACCCCGACCTCCTTTGTCACTGCCTCAAGGTCCACAGCCTCACTCACGGCCTCGACCTCAATCTCCTCAGCAACCGCCTCGACTCTGCAATCTTCTGTCACGGCCTCGACACCGTCCTCCACTCCCACCACTTCAATCTCGGCCTCCTCGGTCGCCGACTGGACTTCCACACCCTCTGTCACCGCCTCAAGTCCAACAACCTCGGGCACGGCCTCCACATCCACATCCTCTGCAACCTCCTCAAGTCTGGAAACCACTGTCACCCCCTCGAGCCCGTCCTCCACTTACACTGCCTCGACCTCAACCTCCTGGGTCACGGCCTCCAGTCCTACATCCTCGAGCACGGCCCTCACCACCTCCACAACCACCACCACCAGCCCGACCTCCTCCTCAGCAGCCTCCAGTCCAGCAGCCTCTGTTACGTCCTCGAGCCCGTCCTCCACTCACATGGACTCGACCTCAACCTCCTGGGTCACCGCCTCAAGTCCTACACCCTCCAGCACGGCCCTCACCACCTCCATAACCACCACCACCAGCCCGACCTCCTCCTCAGCAGCCTCGAGTCCAGCAGCCTCTGTTATTACCTCGAGCCCGTCCTCCACTCACACGGCCTCCACCTCAACCTCCTCGGTCACCGCCTCTAGTCCGACATCCTCGGACACGGCCTCAACTCCAACATCCTCAGGCGTAGCCTCCATCTCCTCCACAGCCACCACCAACCCGACCTCCTCCTCAGCAGCCTCCAGTCCAGCATCCTCTGGTACCTCCTCGAGCCCGTCCTCCACTGTCAGCACCTCCACTTCCCCAACCTCTACTGTCACCGCCTCCACCCCGACCTCCTTTGTCACTGCCTCAAGCTCCACAGCCTCAGGCACGGCCTCGACCTCAGTTTCCTCCTCAACCGCCTCCAGTCTGCAATCCTCTGTCACAGCCTCGACACCGTCCTCCACTCCCACCACCTCAACCTCAGCCTCCTCGGTCATCGCATCTAGTCCAACCTCCTCAGTCCCGGCCTCAAGTTCAACATCCTTGGGCACGGCCTCCACCTCCTCCACCACAGACTTGAGTCTGCAATCCTCTCTTAGCGCCTCCACCCCGTCCTCCACTGTCAGCACCTCCACCCCAACCTCTACGGTCACCGCCTCCACCCCGACCTCCTTCGTCACGGCCTCGACTTCCACATCCTCAGGCACGGCCTCAACCTCAGTCTCTGCCACGAGCCTGTCCTCCGCTCACACGGCCTCAACCTCAACCTCCTCGGTCACCGCCTCAAGTCCAACATCCTCGAGCACGGCCTCGATCACGTCCACAACCACCGCAAGCCCGACCTCCTCCTCAGCAGCCTCCAGTCCAGCATCCTCTGGTACCTCCTCGAGCCCGTCCTCCACTGTCAGCACCTCCACTTCCCCAACCTCTATTGTCACCACCTCCACCCCGACATCCTTTGTCACTGCCTCAAGGTCCACAGCCTCACTCACGGCCTCGACCTCAATCTCCTCAGCAACCGCCTCGACTATGCAATCTTCTGTCACGGCCTCCACACCGTCCTCCACTCCGACAACCTCAATCTCGGCCTCCTCGGTCGCCGACTGGACTTCCACACCCTCTGTCACCGCCTCAAGTCCAACAACCTCGGGCATGGCCTCCACATCCACATCCTCTGCAACCTCCTCAAGTCTGGAAACCACTGTCACCCCCTCGAGCCCGTCCTCCACTTACACTGCCTCGACCTCAACCTCCTGGGTCACGGCCTCCAGTCCTACATCCTCGAGCACGGCCCTCACCACCTCCACAACCACCACCACCGGCCCGACCTCCTCCTCAGCAGCCTCCAGTCCAGCAGCCTCTGTTACGTCCTCGAGCCCGTCCTCCACTCACATGGACTCGACCTCAACCTCCTGGGTCACCGCCTCAAGTCCTACACCCTCCAGCACGGCCCTCACCACCTCCATAACCACCACCACCAGCCCGACCTCCTCCTCAGCAGCCTCGAGTCCAGCAGCCTCTGTTATTACCTCGAGCCCGTCCTCCACTCACACGGCCTCCACCTCAACCTCCTCGGTCACCGCCTCTAGTCCGACATCCTCGGACACGGCCTCAACTCCAACATCCTCAGGCGTAGCCTCCATCTCCTCCACAGCCACCACCAACCCGACCTCCTCCTCAGCAGCCTCCAGTCCAGCATCCTCTGGTACCTCCTCGAGCCCGTCCTCCACTGTCAGCACCTCCACTTCCCCAACCTCTACTGTCACCGCCTCCACCCGGACTTCTTTTGTTACTGCCTCAAGCTCCACAGCCTCAGGCACGGCCTCGACCTCAGTTTCCTCCTCAACCGCCTCCAGTCTGCAATCCTCTGTCACAGCCTCGACACCGTCCTCCACTCCCACCACCTCAACCTCAGCCTCCTCGGTCATCGCTTCTAGTCCAACCTCCTCAGTCCCGGCCTCAAGTTCAACATCCTTGGGCACGGCCTCCACCTCCTCCACCACAGACTTGAGTCTGCAATCCTCTCTTAGCGCCTCCACCCCGTCCTCCACTGTCAGCACCTCCACCCCAACCTCTACGGTCACCGCCTCCACCCCGACCTCCTTCGTCACGGCCTCGACTTCCACATCCTCAGGCACGGCCTCAACCTCAGTCTCTGCCACGAGCCTGTCCTCCGCTCACACGGCCTCAACCTCAACCTCCTCGGTCACCGCCTCAAGTCCAACATCCTCGAGCACGGCCTCGATCACGTCCACAACCACCGCAAGCCTGACCTCCTCCTCAGCAGCCTCCAGTCCAGCATCCTCTGGTACCTCCTCGAGCCCGTCCTCCACTGTCAGCACCTCCACTTCCCCAACCTCTATTGTCACCACCTCCACCCCGACCTCCTTTGTCACTGCCTCAAGGTCCACAGCCTCACTCACGGCCTCGACCTCAATCTCCTCAGCAACCGCCTCGACTATGCAATCTTCTGTCACGGCCTCCACACCGTCCTCCACTCCCACCACCTCAATCTCGGCCTCCTCGGTCGCCGACTGGACTTCCACACCCTCTGTCACCGCCTCAAGTCCAACAACCTCGGGCACGGCCTCCACATCCACATCCTCTGCAACCTCCTCAAGTCTGGAAACCACTGTCACCCCCTCGAGCCCGTCCTCCACTTACACTGCCTCGACCTCAACCTCCTGGGTCACGGCCTCCAGTCCTACATCCTCGAGCACGGCCCTCACCACCTCCACAACCACCACCACCGGCCCGACCTCCTCCTCAGCAGCCTCCAGTCCAGCAGCCTCTGTTACGTCCTCGAGCCCGTCCTCCACTCACATGGACTCGACCTCAACCTCCTGGGTCACCGCCTCAAGTCCTACACCCTCCAGCACGGCCTTCACCACCTCCACAACCACCACCACCACCACATCCTCCTCAGCAGCCTCGAGTCCAGCAGCCTCTGTTATTACCTCGAGCCCGTCCTCCACTCACACGGCCTCCACCTCAACCTCCTCGGTCACCGCCTCTAGTCCGACATCCTCGGACACGGCCTCAACTCCAACATCCTCAGGCGTAGCCTCCATCTCCTCCACGGCCACCACCAACCCGACCTCCTCCTCAGCAGCCTCCAGTCCAGCATCCTCTGGTACCTCCTCGAGCCCGTCCTCCACTGTCAGCACCTCCACTTCCCCAACCTCTACTGTCACCGCCTCCACCCCGACCTCCTTTGTCACTGCCTCAAGCTCCACAGCCTCAGGCACGGCCTCGACCTCAGTTTCCTCCTCAACCGCCTCCAGTCTGCAATCCTCTGTCACAGCCTCGACTCCGTCCTCCACTCCCACCACCTCAACCTCAGCCTCCTCGGTCATCGCATCTAGTCCAACCTCCTCAGTCCCGGCCTCAAGTTCAACATCCTTGAGCACGGCCTCCACCTCCTCCACCACAGACTTGAGTCTGCAATCCTCTCTTAGCGCCTCCACCCCGTCCTCCACTGTCAGCACCTCCACCCCAACCTCTACGGTCACCGCCTCCACCCCGACCTCCTTCGTCACGGCCTCGACTTCCACATCCTCAGGAACGGCCTCAACCTCAGTCTCTGCCACGAGCCTGTCCTCCGCTCACACGGCCTCAACCTCAACCTCCTCGGTCACCGCCTCAAGTCCAACATCCTCGAGCACGGCCTCGACCACGTCCACAACCACCGCAAGCCCGACCTCCTCCTCAGCAGCCTCCAGTCCAGCATCCTCTGGTACCTCCTCGAGCCCGTCCTCCACTGTCAGCACCTCCACTTCCCCAACCTCTATTGTCACCGCCTCCACCCCGACCTCCTTTGTCACTGCCTCAAGCTCCACAGCCTCAGGCACGGCCTCGACCTCAGTTTCCTCCTCAACCGCCTCCAGTCTGCAATCCTCTGTCACAGCCTCGACTCCGTCCTCCACTCCCACCACCTCAACCTCAGCCTCCTCGGTCATCGCTTCTAGTCCAACCTCCTCAGTCCCGGCCTCAAGTTCAACATCCTTGGGCACGGCCTCCACCTCCTCCACCACAGACTTGAGTCTGCAATCCTCTCTTAGCGCCTCCACCCCGTCCTCCACTGTCAGCACCTCCACCCCAACCTCTACGGTCACCGCCTCCACCCCGACCTCCTTCGTCACGGCCTCGACTCCGTCATCCTCAGGCACGGCCTCAACCTCAGTCTCTGCCACGAGCCTGTCCTCCGCTCACACGGCCTCAACCTCAACCTCCTCGGTCACCGCCTCAAGTCCAATATCCTCGAGCACGGCATCGACCACGTCCACAACCACCGCAAGCCCGACCTCCTCCTCAGCAGCCTCCAGTCCAGCATCCTCTGGTACCTCCTCGAGCCCGTCCTCCACTATCAGCACCTCCACTTCCCCAACCTCTACTGTCACCGCCTCCACCCCGACCTCCTTTGTCACTGCCTCAAGCTCCACAGCCTCAGGCACGGCCTCGACCTCAGTTTCCTCCTCAACCGCCTCCAGTCTGCAATCCTCTGTCACAGCCTCGACTCCGTCCTCCACTCCCACCACCTCAACCTCAGCCTCCTCGGTCATCGCATCTAGTCCAACCTCCTCAGTCCCGGCCTCAAGTTCAACATCCTTGGGCACGGCCTCCACCTCCTCCACCACAGACTTGAGTCTGCAATCCTCTCTTAGCGCCTCCACCCCGTCCTCCACTGTCAGCACCTCCACCCCAACCTCTACGGTCACCGCCTCCACCCCGACCTCCTTCGTCACGGCCTCGACTTCCACATCCTCAGGCACGGCCTCAACCTCAGTCTCTGCCACGAGCCTGTCCTCCGCTCACACGGCCTCAACCTCAACCTCCTCGGTCACCGCCTCAAGTCCAACATCCTCGAGCACGGCCTCGATCACGTCCACAACCACCGCAAGCCCGACCTCCTCCTCAGCAGCCTCCAGTCCAGCATCCTCTGGTACCTCCTCGAGCCCGTCCTCCACTGTCAGCACCTCCACTTCCCCAACCTCTATTGTCACCACCTCCACCCCGACCTCCTTTGTCACTGCCTCAAGGTCCACAGCCTCACTCACGGCCTCGACCTCAATCTCCTCAGCAACCGCCTCGACTCTGCAATCTTCTGTCACGGCCTCGACACCGTCCTCCACTCCCACCACCTCAATCTCGGCCTCCTCGGTCGCCGACTGGACTTCCACACCCTCTGTCACCGCCTCAAGTCCAACAACCTCGGGCACGGCCTCCACATCCACATCCTCTGCAACCTCCTCAAGTCTGGAAACCACTGTCACCCCCTCGAGCCCGTCCTCCACTTACACTGCCTCGACCTCAACCTCCTGGGTCACGGCCTCCAGTCCTACATCCTCGAGCACAGCCCTCACCACCTCCACAACCACCACCACCGGCCCGACCTCCTCCTCAGCAGCCTCCAGTCCAGCAGCCTCTGTTACGTCCTCGAGCCCGTCCTCCACTCACATGGACTCGACCTCAACCTCCTGGGTCACCGCCTCAAGTCCTACACCCTCCAGCACGGCCTTCACCACCTCCACAACCACCACCACCACCACATCCTCCTCAGCAGCCTCGAGTCCAGCAGCCTCTGTTATTACCTCGAGCCCGTCCTCCACTCACACGGCCTCCACCTCAACCTCCTCGGTCACCGCCTCTAGTCCGACATCCTCGGACACGGCCTCAACTCCAACATCCTCAGGCGTAGCCTCCATCTCCTCCACAGCCACCACCAACCCGACCTCCTCCTCAGCAGCCTCCAGTCCAGCATCCTCTGGTACCTCCTCGAGCCCGTCCTCCACTGTCAGCACCTCCACTTCCCCAACCTCTACTGTCACCGCCTCCACCCCGACCTCCTTTGTCACTGCCTCAAGCTCCACAGCCTCAGGCACGGCCTCGACCTCAGTTTCCTCCTCAACCGCCTCCAGTCTGCAATCCTCTGTCACAGCCTCGACACCGTCCTCCACTCCCACCACCTCAACCTCAGCCTCCTCGGTCATCGCATCTAGTCCAACCTCCTCAGTCCCGGCCTCAAGTTCAACATCCTTGAGCACGGCCTCCACCTCCTCCACCACAGACTTGAGTCTGCAATCCTCTCTTAGCGCCTCCACCCCGTCCTCCACTGTCAGCACCTCCACCCCAACCTCTACGGTCACCGCCTCCACCCCGACCTCCTTCGTCACGGCCTCGACTTCCACATCCTCAGGCACGGCCTCAACCTCAGTCTCTGCCACGAGCCTGTCCTCCGCTCACACGGCCTCAACCTCAACCTCCTCGGTCACCGCCTCAAGTCCAACATCCTCGAGCACGGCCTCGACCACGTCCACAACCACCGCAAGCCCGACCTCCTCCTCAGCAGCCTCCAGTCCAGCATCCTCTGGTACCTCCTCGAGCCCGTCCTCCACTGTCAGCACCTCCACTTCCCCAACCTCTATTGTCACCGCCTCCACCCCGACCTCCTTTGTCACTGCCTCAAGCTCCACAGCCTCAGGCACGGCCTCGACCTCAGTTTCCTCCTCAACCGCCTCCAGTCTGCAATCCTCTGTCACAGCCTCGACTCCGTCCTCCACTCCCACCACCTCAACCTCAGCCTCCTCGGTCATCGCTTCTAGTCCAACCTCCTCAGTCCCGGCCTCAAGTTCAACATCCTTGGGCACGGCCTCCACCTCCTCCACCACAGACTTGAGTCTGCAATCCTCTCTTAGCGCCTCCACCCCGTCCTCCACTGTCAGCACCTCCACCCCAACCTCTACGGTCACCGCCTCCACCCCGACCTCCTTCGTCACGGCCTCGACTTCCACATCCTCAGGCACGGCCTCAACCTCAGTCTCTGCCACGAGCCTGTCCTCCGCTCACACGGCCTCAACCTCAACCTCCTCGGTCACCGCCTCAAGTCCAACATCCTCGAGCACGGCCTCGATCACGTCCACAACCACCTCAAGCCCGACCTCCTCCTCAGCAGCCTCCAGTCCAGCATCCTCTGGTACCTCCTCGAGCCCGTCCTCCACTGTCAGCACCTCCACTTCCCCAACCTCTATTGTCACCGCCTCCACCCCGACCTCCTTTGTCACTGCCTCAAGGTCCACAGCCTCACTCACGGCCTCGACCTCAATCTCCTCAGCAACCGCCTCGACTATGCAATCTTCTGTCACGGCCTCGACACCGTCCTCCACTCCCACCACCTCAATCTCGGCCTCCTCGGTCGCCGACTGGACTTCCACACCCTCTGTCACCGCCTCAAGTCCAACAACCTCGGGCACGGCCTCCACATCCACATCCTCTGCAACCTCCTCAAGTCTGGAAACCACTGTCACCCCCTCGAGCCCGTCCTCCACTTACACTGCCTCGACCTCAACCTCCTGGGTCACGGCCTCCAGTCCTACATCCTCGAGCACGGCCCTCACCACCTCCACAACCACCACCACCGGCCCGACCTCCTCCTCAGCAGCCTCCAGTCCAGCAGCCTCTGTTACGTCCTCGAGCCCGTCCTCCACTCACATGGACTCGACCTCAACCTCCTGGGTCACCGCCTCAAGTCCTACACCCTCCAGCACGGCCTTCACCACCTCCACAACCACCACCACCACCACATCCTCCTCAGCAGCCTCGAGTCCAGCAGCCTCTGTTATTACCTCGAGCCCGTCCTCCACTCACACGGCCTCCACCTCAACCTCCTCGGTCACCGCCTCTAGTCCGACATCCTCGGACACGGCCTCAACTCCAACATCCTCAGGCGTAGCCTCCATCTCCTCCACAGCCACCACCAACCCGACCTCCTCCTCAGCAGCCTCCAGTCCAGCATCCTCTGGTACCTCCTCGAGCCCGTCCTCCACTGTCAGCACCTCCACTTCCCCAACCTCTACTGTCACCGCCTCCACCCCGACCTCCTTTGTCACTGCCTCAAGCTCCACAGCCTCAGGCACGGCCTCGACCTCAGTTTCCTCCTCAACCGCCTCCAGTCTGCAATCCTCTGTCACAGCCTCGACACCGTCCTCCACTCCCACCACCTCAACCTCAGCCTCCTCGGTCATCGCATCTAGTCCAACCTCCTCAGTCCCGGCCTCAAGTTCAACATCCTTGGGCACGGCCTCCACCTCCTCCACCACAGACTTGAGTCTGCAATCCTCTCTTAGCGCCTCCACCCCGTCCTCCACTGTCAGCACCTCCACCCCAACCTCTACGGTCACCGCCTCCACCGCGACCTCCTTTGTCACGGCCTCGACTTCCACATCCTCAGGCACGGCCTCGACTTCCACATCCTCAGGCACGGCCTCAACCTCAGTCTCTGCCACGAGCCTGTCCTCCGCTCACACGGCCTCAACCTCAACCTCCTCGGTCACCGCCTCAAGTCCAACATCCTCGAGCACGGCCTCGATCACGTCCACAACCACCGCAAGCCCGACCTCCTCCTCAGCAGCCTCCAGTCCAGCATCCTCTGGTACCTCCTCGAGCCCGTCCTCCACTGTCAGCACCTCCACTTCCCCAACCTCTATTGTCACCACCTCCACCCCGACCTCCTTTGTCACTGCCTCAAGGTCCACAGCCTCACTCACGGCCTCGACCTCAATCTCCTCAGCAACCGCCTCGACTATGCAATCTTCTGTCACGGCCTCCACACCGTCCTCCACTCCCACCACCTCAATCTCGGCCTCCTCGGTCGCCGACTGGACTTCCACACCCTCTGTCACCGCCTCAAGTCCAACAACCTCGGGCATGGCCTCCACATCCACATCCTCTGCAACCTCCTCAAGTCTGGAAACCACTGTCACCCCCTCGAGCCCGTCCTCCACTTACACTGCCTCGACCTCAACCTCCTGGGTCACGGCCTCCAGTCCTACATCCTCGAGCACGGCCCTCACCACCTCCACAACCACCACCACCAGCCCGACCTCCTCCTCAGCAGCCTCCAGTCCAGCAGCCTCTGTTACGTCCTCGAGCCCGTCCTCCACTCACATGGACTCGACCTCAACCTCCTGGGTCACCGCCTCAAGTCCTACACCCTCCAGCACGGCCCTCACCACCTCCATAACCACCACCACCAGCCCGACCTCCTCCTCAGCAGCCTCGAGTCCAGCAGCCTCTGTTATTACCTCGAGCCCGTCCTCCACTCACACGGCCTCCACCTCAACCTCCTCGGTCACCGCCTCTAGTCCGACATCCTCGGACACGGCCTCAACTCCAACATCCTCAGGCGTAGCCTCCATCTCCTCCACAGCCACCACCAACCCGACCTCCTCCTCAGCAGCCTCCAGTCCAGCATCCTCTGGTACCTCCTCGAGCCCGTCCTCCACTGTCAGCACCTCCACTTCCCCAACCTCTACTGTCACCGCCTCCACCCCGACCTCCTTTGTCACTGCCTCAAGCTCCACAGCCTCAGGCACGGCCTCGACCTCAGTTTCCTCCTCAACCGCCTCCAGTCTGCAATCCTCTGTCACAGCCTCGACACCGTCCTCCACTCCCACCACCTCAACCTCAGCCTCCTCGGTCATCGCTTCTAGTCCAACCTCCTCAGTCCCGGCCTCAAGTTCAACATCCTTGGGCACGGCCTCCACCTCCTCCACCACAGACTTGAGTCTGCAATCCTCTCTTAGCGCCTCCACCCCGTCCTCCACTGTCAGCACCTCCACCCCAACCTCTACGGTCACCGCCTCCACCCCGACCTCCTTCGTCACGGCCTCGACTTCCACATCCTCAGGCACGGCCTCAACCTCAGTCTCTGCCACAAGCCTGTCCTCCGCTCACACGGCCTCAACCTCAACCTCCTCGGTCACCGCCTCAAGTCCAACATCCTCGAGCACGGCCTCGATCACGTCCACAACCACCGCAAGCCCGACCTCCTCCTCAGCAGCCTCCAGTCCAGCATCCTCTGGTACCTCCTCGAGCCCGTCCTCCACTGTCAGCACCTCCACTTCCCCAACCTCTATTGTCACCGCCTCCACCCCGACCTCCTTTGTCACTGCCTCAAGGTCCACAGCCTCACTCACGGCCTCGACCTCAATCTCCTCAGCAACCGCCTCGACTATGCAATCTTCTGTCACGGCCTCGACACCGTCCTCCACTCCCACCACCTCAATCTCGGCCTCCTCGGTCGCCGACTGGACTTCCACACCCTCTGTCACCGCCTCAAGTCCAACAACCTCGGGCACGGCCTCCACATCCACATCCTCTGCAACCTCCTCAAGTCTGGAAACCACTGTCACCCCCTCGAGCCCGTCCTCCACTTACACTGCCTCGACCTCAACCTCCTGGGTCACGGCCTCCAGTCCTACATCCTCGAGCACGGCCCTCACCACCTCCACAACCACCACCACCAGCCCGACCTCCTCCTCAGCAGCCTCCAGTCCAGCAGCCTCTGTTACGTCCTCGAGCCCGTCCTCCACTCACATGGACTCGACCTCAACCTCCTGGGTCACCGCCTCAAGTCCTACACCCTCCAGCACGGCCTTCACCACCTCCACAACCACCACCACCACCACATCCTCCTCAGCAGCCTCGAGTCCAGCAGCCTCTGTTATTACCTCGAGCCCGTCCTCCACTCACACGGCCTCCACCTCAACCTCCTCGGTCACCGCCTCTAGTCCGACATCCTCGGACACGGCCTCAACTCCAACATCCTCAGGCGTAGCCTCCATCTCCTCCACGGCCACCACCAACCCGACCTCCTCCTCAGCAGCCTCCAGTCCAGCATCCTCTGGTACCTCCTCGAGCCCGTCCTCCACTGTCAGCACCTCCACTTCCCCAACCTCTACTGTCACTGCCTCCACCCCGACCTCCTTTGTCACTGCCTCAAGCTCCACAGCCTCAGGCACGGCCTCGACCTCAGTTTCCTCCTCAACCGCCTCC
This sequence comes from Anser anser, assembly GCF_964211835.1. NCBI lineage: Eukaryota > Metazoa > Chordata > Aves > Anseriformes > Anatidae > Anser > Anser anser. Next base: position 65,854 of record NC_139754.1, read on the forward strand.
AGTCTGCAATCCTCTGTCACAGCCTCGACTCCGTCCTCCACTCCCACCACCTCAACCTCAGCCTCCTCGGTCATCGCATCTAGTCCAACCTCCTCAGTCCCGGCCTCAAGTTCAACATCCTTGAGCACGGCCTCCACCTCCTCCACCACAGACTTGAGTCTGCAATCCTCTCTTAGCGCCTCCACCCCGTCCTCCACTGTCAGCACCTCCACCCCAACCTCTACGGTCACCGCCTCCACCCCGACCTCCTTCATCACGGCCTCGACTTCCACATCCTCAGGCACGGCCTCAACCTCAGTCTCTGCCACGAGCCTGTCCTCCGCTCACACGGCCTCAACCTCAACCTCCTCTGTCACCGCCTCAAGTCCAACATCCTCGAGCACGGCCTCGACCACGTCCACAACCACCACAAGCCCGACCTCCTCCTCAGCAGCCTCCAGTCCAGCATCCTCTGGTACCTCCTCGAGCCCGTCCTCCACTGTCAGCACCTCCACTTCCCCAACCTCTATTGTCACCGCCTCCACCCCGACCTCCTTTGTCACTGCCTCAAGCTCCACAGCCTCAGGCACGGCCTCGACCTCAGTTTCCTCCTCAACCGCCTCCAGTCTGCAATCCTCTGTCACAGCCTCGACTCCGTCCTCCACTCCCACCACCTCAACCTCAGCCTCCTCGGTCATCGCTTCTAGTCCAACCTCCTCAGTCCCGGCCTCAAGTTCAACATCCTTGGGCACGGCCTCCACCTCCTCCACCACAGACTTGAGTCTGCAATCCTCTCTTAGCGCCTCCACCCCGTCCTCCACTGTCAGCACCTCCACCCCAACCTCTACGGTCACCGCCTCCACCCCGACCTCCTTCGTCACGGCCTCGACTCCGTCATCCTCAGGCACGGCCTCAACCTCAGTCTCTGACACGAGCCTGTCCTCCGCTCACACGGCCTCAACCTCAACCTCCTCGGTCACCGCCTCAAGTCCAATATCCTCGAGCACGGCCTCGACCACGTCCACAACCACCGCAAGCCCGACCTCCTCCTCAGCAGCCTCCAGTCCAGCATCCTCTGGTACCTCCTCGAGCCCGTCCTCCACTATCAGCACCTCCACTTCCCCAACCTCTACTGTCACCGCCTCCACCCCGACCTCCTTTGTCACTGCCTCAAGCTCCACAGCCTCACTCACGGCCTCGACCTCAGTTTCCTCCTCAACCGCCTCCAGTCTGCAATCCTCTGTCACAGCCTCGACACCGTCCTCCACTCCCACCACCTCAACCTCAGCCTCCTCGGTCATCGCATCTAGTCCAACCTCCTCAGTCCCGGCCTCAAGTTCAACATCCTTGGGCACGGCCTCCACCTCCTCCACCACAGACTTGAGTCTGCAATCCTCTCTTAGCGCCTCCACCCCGTCCTCCACTGTCAGCACCTCCACCCCAACCTCTACGGTCACCGCCTCCACCCCGACCTCCTTCGTCACGGCCTCGACTTCCACATCCTCAGGCACGGCCTCAACCTCAGTCTCTGCCACGAGCCTGTCCTCCGCTCACACGGCCTCAACCTCAACCTCCTCGGTCACCGCCTCAAGTCCAACATCCTCGAGCACGGCCTCGATCACGTCCACAACCACCGCAAGCCCGACCTCCTCCTCAGCAGCCTCCAGTCCAGCATCCTCTGGTACCTCCTCGAGCCCGTCCTCCACTGTCAGCACCTCCACTTCCCCAACCTCTATTGTCACCACCTCCACCCCGACCTCCTTTGTCACTGCCTCAAGGTCCACAGCCTCACTCACGGCCTCGACCTCAATCTCCTCAGCAACCGCCTCGACTCTGCAATCTTCTGTCACGGCCTCGACACCGTCCTCCACTCCCACCACCTCAATCTCGGCCTCCTCGGTCGCCGACTGGACTTCCACACCCTCTGTCACCGCCTCAAGTCCAACAACCTCGGGCACGGCCTCCACATCCACATCCTCTGCAACCTCCTCAAGTCTGGAAACCACTGTCACCCCCTCGAGCCCGTCCTCCACTTACACTGCCTCGACCTCAACCTCCTGGGTCACGGCCTCCAGTCCTACATCCTCGAGCACGGCCCTCACCACCTCCACAACCACCACCACCGGCCCGACCTCCTCCTCAGCAGCCTCCAGTCCAGCAGCCTCTGTTACGTCCTCGAGCCCGTCCTCCACTCACATGGACTCGACCTCAACCTCCTGGGTCACCGCCTCAAGTCCTACACCCTCCAGCACGGCCTTCACCACCTCCACAACCACCACCACCACCACATCCTCCTCAGCAGCCTCGAGTCCAGCAGCCTCTGTTATTACCTCGAGCCCGTCCTCCACTCACACGGCCTCCACCTCAACCTCCTCGGTCACCGCCTCTAGTCCGACATCCTCGGACACGGCCTCAACTCCAACATCCTCAGGCGTAGCCTCCATCTCCTCCACAGCCACCACCAACCCGACCTCCTCCTCAGCAGCCTCCAGTCCAGCATCCTCTGGTACCTCCTCGAGCCCGTCCTCCACTGTCAGCACCTCCACTTCCCCAACCTCTACTGTCACCGCCTCCACCCCGACCTCCTTTGTCACTGCCTCAAGCTCCACAGCCTCAGGCACGGCCTCGACCTCAGTTTCCTCCTCAACCGCCTCCAGTCTGCAATCCTCTGTCACAGCCTCGACTCCGTCCTCCACTCCCACCACCTCAACCTCAGCCTCCTCGGTCATCGCATCTAGTCCAACCTCCTCAGTCCCGGCCTCAAGTTCAACATCCTTGAGCACGGCCTCCACCTCCTCCACCACAGACTTGAGTCTGCAATCCTCTCTTAGCGCCTCCACCCCGTCCTCCACTGTCAGCACCTCCACCCCAACCTCTACGGTCACCGCCTCCACCCCGACCTCCTTCGTCACGGCCTCGACTTCCACATCCTCAGGCACGGCCTCAACCTCAGTCTCTGCCACGAGCCTGTCCTCCGCTCACACGGCCTCAACCTCAACCTCCTCGGTCACCGCCTCAAGTCCAACATCCTCGAGCACGGCCTCGACCACGTCCACAACCACCGCAAGCCCGACCTCCTCCTCAGCAGCCTCCAGTCCAGCATCCTCTGGTACCTCCTCGAGCCCGTCCTCCACTGTCAGCACCTCCACTTCCCCAACCTCTATTGTCACCGCCTCCACCCCGACCTCCTTTGTCACTGCCTCAAGCTCCACAGCCTCAGGCACGGCCTCGACCTCAGTTTCCTCCTCAACCGCCTCCAGTCTGCAATCCTCTGTCACAGCCTCGACACCGTCCTCCACTCCCACCACCTCAACCTCAGCCTCCTCGGTCATCGCTTCTAGTCCAACCTCCTCAGTCCCGGCCTCAAGTTCAACATCCTTGGGCACGGCCTCCACCTCCTCCACCACAGACTTGAGTCTGCAATCCTCTCTTAGCGCCTCCACCCCGTCCTCCACTGTCAGCACCTCCACCCCAACCTCTACGGTCACCGCCTCCACCCCGACCTCCTTCGTCACGGCCTCGACTTCCACATCCTCAGGCACGGCCTCAACCTCAGTCTCTGCCACGAGCCTGTCCTCCGCTCACACGGCCTCAACCTCAACCTCCTCGGTCACCGCCTCAAGTCCAACATCCTCGAGCACGGCCTCGATCACGTCCACAACCACCGCAAGCCCGACCTCCTCCTCAGCAGCCTCCAGTCCAGCATCCTCTGGTACCTCCTCGAGCCCGTCCTCCACTGTCAGCACCTCCACTTCCCCAACCTCTATTGTCACCACCTCCACCCCGACCTCCTTTGTCACTGCCTCAAGGTCCACAGCCTCACTCACGGCCTCGACCTCAATCTCCTCAGCAACCGCCTCGACTATGCAATCTTCTGTCACGGCCTCCACACCGTCCTCCACTCCCACCACCTCAATCTCGGCCTCCTCGGTCGCCGACTGGACTTCCACACCCTCTGTCACCGCCTCAAGTCCAACAACCTCGGGCACGGCCTCCACATCCACATCCTCTGCAACCTCCTCAAGTCTGGAAACCACTGTCACCCCCTCGAGCCCGTCCTCCACTTACACTGCCTCGACCTCAACCTCCTGGGTCACGGCCTCCAGTCCTACATCCTCGAGCACGGCCCTCACCACCTCCACAACCACCACCACCAGCCTGACCTCCTCTGCCACCTCCTCGATGCTAAGCTCCATTGCAACCAATTTACTCGAAACCTCTTCTTTTACCGTCTCGAGCACAACATCCTTAAGCCCCCCCTCCTCCTTTGGTTTTGTCAACACCACCTCTTCTGCAACTGCTTTGATCCCATCTTCCTGGGCATCCACCTCAAGCCCTATCTCCACCGTCATGGCCTCAAGCCCAGTGTCTTCCTTCACTGACTCGAGCCCAACTTCCTCCACAACTGCCTCTACTCCAGCACCCTCCGTCACCACCTCAAGCCCTACCTCCTCGGTAACCGCTTCAGTCCTGACCTCCTCCATTAGTGCCCCAACTTCTGACTCCTTCGCCTCACCCTCAGCCCTGACCACCACACACCTAACAACCACCACCACGCTCCCCAGCACCATCACGCATCCGACCTCCACCACTCTTCCCACTGCCCCCAGCACTCTCCCCACCACCACCACCACCACCAGCACTCTCCCCACCACCACACTGACCACCACCACCACGCACCCAGCCAACACCAACACCCAGCCAACCACCACCACCACACTCCCCACCACCACACTCCCCACCACCACACTCCCCACTTCCACCACCATGCTCCCAACCTCCACGCACCCAGCCAACACCACCAACACCCAGCCAACCAGCACCACCACCATGCTTCCCACTACCAGCACCACCACACTCCCCACTACCACCAACATCATGCTCCCCACCACCACACTGACCACCACCATGCAAACAGCCACTACCAACAACAACCAGCCAACCAGTACCACCACCATGCCCCCCCCCACCAACAACCAGCTGACCACCACCACACTCCCCACCACCACCACACACCCCACCACCACCACACTCCCCAGAACCACCATACACCCAACGATGATCACCACGCACCCGACCACCACCACCACGCACCCGACCACCACCACCACGTGCCCGACCACCACCACCACACGTCCGACCACCACCACGACACGTCCGACCACCACCACCACACGCCCGATCACCACCACCACGCATCTGACCACCACCACCACTACTCCAGGTACCACCCCTCCCACCCTTGGCTGCCCCCAGGGCAGGTTCCTCACCCCACAACTCCCAGCCCCACCTCACACGGTCTTTTCCAGGGGTCTGCGAAAACGGAGGCACTTGGGTCAACGGCCACTGCGTGTGCCCCCCGGGATACACGGGAAACACCTGCAGTTATGGCGACAGCAGCATCGAGACCAAGGCCGGTATGGAGCCCTCTGCACCTACGTCCAGCCCACAGGGGGGCAAATCTTCTGGGGAGAACCAGGAGGGGGGCTTCCTCATGGGGAGGGGGAGTCAGGAGTGACTATGGACATGGACTTCAAGCAGGGCATAGGTCCACAGCACCCAAAGGTTCATTGAGTTCTCCAACCAGGGTGTTATCCTGGGGCACCCAACATTGTGGGCAAGGTGTTTCCCAACCAGCACAAGCTCCTACAGCACCCAAAGGTGTGGGTAAGGAGTGCTCCAACCAGTGCCTTGTCCTGGAGCACCAAAAGATGTGAGTAAGGAGCTCTCCAAACATCACAACCACTCCCACAGCATCCAAAGGTGCAGAGAGAAGCATAGGGCAGGGCAGGGGACCACAGCTGAGGTCCAAGCAGCAGACAGAAGCAGCCCAGGAGTGGATCCCCCTCAGCACAGCTCCAGAGGGCTGGGGGCCTGCCCTTAAATGCTGCCCCTGCAGCAATAAGCAGAGGCTGGAGGTCCCAGGTGAGCCGGGTTGGGGCCGTTAAGGCTCGTTAGTGCCCTGCAGGGCTCAGCAGCAATGCCCAGGGTGCTGGGGTTGTCTTCTCCTGCTCCTGAGTCTCATCTCCTGCCTTCCACCAAAGAGACCAACGTGTCCGTGAGCGTAGAGCTGCGGGTCACCAACCAGGAGTTCTCCGAGGACCTCCGAAACGAAAGCTCCACCGCCTACCAGAACTTCGTCCGCAGCTTCACCCAGCAGGTGGGACACTGCTTGTTCCCCCATGGGGTCTTCTCCATCCTCGTTAGGGGTGTGCTTGTTTTGGGGGGACCCCAAGGTGGGGAAGGAACGTGTGAGGAAAAGGAGTGGGGCAAAGATACCCAGCCTGCAGCCTCCTTCTCTTCCAGATGGACATCTTCTACCGCAACATTGAAGGCTACCAGGGCATCAAGATCCTGAGTCTGTCGTGAGTGTTGGGCTGCTGGCCTCTGGGAGAGGGTTTCAGGGTGCTCGGACTGCCATTGGGGTGTTCCAGTGGGCATTGGGGTGCTCCGATTGCCACTGAGGTGCTCCAGTGGGCATTGGGGTGCTCCAACTGGTATTGGGGTGCTCCAACTGGCCTCATGCTGGTCAATGATGAGGGGACATTGGGATGCTCCAACTGGCATTGAGACTACACCAACGGGCATTGGGGTGTCCCCTCAGGCCGGGCAGCATCGTGGTGGATCACGCCGTCATCGTCGCTCTGCTGGTGACCACCGATACCACCGAGAAGATCAATAACGTCACCAAGAATGTGAAGGAGGAGATTGTCCAAGCAGCAGGCCATCAGGAAAACTGCACTGACAACAGTGAGCCTCTGACCCCCAGGGACAGGGTTGGGGTCCCCAAGGATGGGGCTGGGTCCTCCCAGATGGAGTTGTGTCCTCTGTGACAGGGTTGGGGCCCTCCATGAAGGGATTGGGGCCATCCATGATGGGGTTGTGTCCTCCATGACAGGGTTGGGGCTCTTGGGACCCCTTCGGGCCTAGGCCTTGGGGGCATGGTTGAAGTGTTCCGAGGATAGGGTTGGGGCCCTGGGGAACCATTTGGGCCTGGCCTTGGGGACAAGGTTGTGGCCTCTGGGGACAGGCTTGGGGCCCTTTGGACAGGGTTGAGGACTCCTGGACATGGTTGAGGCCCTGGGGATCCATTCGGGCCTAGGCCTGGGGCAGAGTTGGGGCCTCCGGGGGCAGGGTTGGGGCCCTAAGGACCCCTGAGGCCCAGGGGCTCTTCCAAGCAGCCTGTCCCTCTCCTTCCCAGGCAGCTTCTGCTTCAACGCCTCCGAAGTGATGATCACCCAACCCTCGTTTGAGTTCAACGCAACAGGTGAGCCCGCGGGGTGGGTTGTTTGTGGTAAACCATGGGTTGGGGTCCAGGGGCATCTCCCCCTGTCCAACCCCTGTTCCCTTTGCAGCATATTGCCGCCAGGTCGCACCCAAGGGCTTTGAGGACTTCTACTACCCCAACACCACCAAAAGCGGCCTCAGCTGCGTGTCCAACTGCTCAGCCAACACCGCCGGCGCCATTGACTGCAACGAGGGGCAGTGCCAGCTCACCCTGAGCGGCCCCCAGTGCTTGTAAGGACCATGGGGACACCCTCAGGGACACCTCCAAGGCCCTGACAGGTGCTCTTGGGCCAGGGGCCGGGCCAGGGGTCTCAGCACCACGCTCAGCCCCACATCTCCTCCCCACAGCTGCCGTGAGACCAACCTCTACTGGTACCAGGGCGATCGGTGCAAGAGCCGGGTCAGCAAGATGGCCGTGGGCATGGGCCTGGCCGTGGCGGCCTTATGCTTGGTCATCTTCGTCCTCGCCGCCTTCCTCTTCAGGGCCAAGAGGCAGAAGTTGTTGGACAGGTGGGGAAACCCCAGGGGGTGGGGAGGAAGAGGCGGTGGGCACGGGAGGACCTCCACAAGTAGAGGTCCTCCTCAGTCTGTGGAGGTCCTCCATGGAGTCTCCAGTTGTAGAGTCTCCATCAATGGAAGTCCTCAAGTGCACCCATCCATGGTGCTTGGCCCCACCTCTGGTGGTCCTGATGGAGCAGGGCCTGGCCTCCCCAGTGCCTCCAAGACCCCCTGGTGTCTCCAAGTCCCCCCAGTTGCCTCCAGGCCCACTTCCTATGACACAGCCTCTATGCCCCCCCCAGGTCCAGTGACCTGACAGAGACCAAGCAGCACTGGTACGAGGAAGAGGATGAAAACTGGAGCCTCCCTGGGGGCTTCACCATCCAGAATGAAGGTATGGGGTTGGAGGGGGGGAACCCACTGACCCCCACGATGGGATGATGGGCTGGGGGTGTTGTTGGGGCCCCCACCCGGGGCACCCCCGTTGAGCTCCTTCACCCCACAGGTGCCCGTGAGGACACCATGCGGGTTGACCTGCAGTCCGTGGACACCTCGGCACAGGTAAATCCCCCACCCACTTGGGGGGGGGGGGGAGGGACATGGGGGGGGGAGGACACATAGGGGTAGCACCCCCACCCCTGTCATGACCTCACCATGTAACAACCCCCCCCCCCCCCCTTAACCCCCACCTCACTCCCCCAGGTCAAGATCCAGAGGCCGGAGAGCATCGCCACACAGCTCTGAGCAGGGAGGGGGGGGACACCAGGAGGCTGCCTCCCCCCCCCCCCCCAGGACCCACACAGCACTTTGGGATACCCCCCCTTGCTTTTGGGGGGGTCATGACCTCAAGTTGGGGATCGTGGCCCTCCCTTTTAGGGTCACGACCCCCACCCTTCCTGTAGCACTTCATTTGGCCCCCACCTCTGCTTGCACATACTGGTCCTGGCCCTGCTCTCCTGGTGATGACCTCACTTTGGGGGCCATGACGTCATTTCCAGGGTGTCGTCCCCATCCCCCCCCAGATCCCTTTAAGGGTCAGGACCCCCCCTTCCCCCTGCATAGGGCTGGACCCCCTCCAATTCAAATAAATAAGTATCAAGGCACTGGTGGCACTGGTTTGTACTGGGATGGCTCCAGCATGCCTGGGGCTGTTAATTCCTTGCCCTGGGACAGCTCCAGGCAGGGACGCATGGCTCCTCCCTGCAGGGGGGCAAAGTTCCCCACTGCCACTCCTGCCCCAGGCATGGCTCCGCACCGGGATGCTGCCGGCAGCGCCGCAGGGCTGGGGGTCACCAAGATGGGGTCTTGCACCCGGGCCTTCCTCCTCCTCTTCTTCCTCGTCCTCTGTGGGGATGCAGTGGGTGAGTGGAGACCGGGTGGGGGGCACCGAAATGCAGCCATGGGGAGTGGGAGGGGGTGGCCTCCCCTGAGACTTCTCCTTGGGATGTGTTGGAGAGGCTGAGGGGGGAATCGGCCTCCACAGCCCGAGGGTGGCACTGTCCTGGTGTGGACAGGGACAGGAACATTGGGGACGGGGACAGAGACACGGACAGGGACAAAGACACTAGTGTCAGGGATGGGTAAACCCCACAAACCCCTATCTCGGGGTGACAAGTGGGAGTGGAGGCCAAGAATTGGTCCTCCCAGCTGTCCCCATCTCCATGTGAGGCTCTGGAGGTGCACACACGTGTGTCCTCACCCCGCTGAGCTGTGCACACCCCACAGGCGTGCGAACGGGCACGGGGAGGGTGTGGGGAGAAAGTGAAAGGGAGGCAGGAGGTGGAGGAGCGAGGACATGGGGAAGGACAGAGGAGGCGAAGGGGAAAGACAGGTGCAGGACGGGATGGGGAGGGGATGGATCACACGAGGCTCTGACCTGGAGGTCACAGATGTGGGGTCCAGAAAAGGGAAGGGACAGGGGACATTATCGCCCAAGTCTGACAAACAGCGACTGGAAGGGAGGCTGCATGGCTGAGCCGCGCTCACTGTGTCCGCAGGAAGCGCTGAAGAATGTGGCAACACAACATGCCCAAGAACCTTGACCTCGAACTACTCCTCATCCGCCTTCACCTTGTCCCTGCCTGACTCCACCTTGTTCCCATCCCGCTCCTCCTCGTTCTCCTCTGCCTCGTCCCCGTTCCCTTCATCCTCCTCTGCTTTAACCCTGACCCCCTCCACCTCTATCTCCTCAAACTCCTCCGCCTCGTCCCCCTCAGATTGGACCCCGACCACCTCCACCTGGACCCCCTCTCTCTTGAGCCTGACCTCCTCCACCTCGTTCCCCTCCCCCTCCCCCTTGACCCCATCCCCCTGCCTCTCGACCCCGTCCCCCTCGACCCCGTCCCCCTCCGCTTCAACCCCGTCCTCCCCTGACTTGACCCCAACCTCCCCTGACTCAACCCCCTCTGCCTCCCCCTCGACCCCGTCCCCCTCCCCCTCGACCTTGACATCCCCTGACTCGACCCCCTCTGCGTCGACCACAAACTCCCCTGCCACCACAACCCCAACCTTCCCCACCTCGACCACGTCCCCCTCCCACTCGACCCCATCCTCCTCCACCTCAACCCCATCCTCCCCTGACTTGACCCCAGCCTCCCCTGACTTGACTCCCTCTGCCTCGACCCCGACCTCCCCGGCCACCACGACCCCGACCTTCCCCACCTCGAACCCATCCTCCTCTGCCTCGACCCCGTCCTCTTCTGACTCCACCCCAACCTCCCCTGCCACCATGACCTCCCCCACCTCGACCCCGGCCTCCCCTGACTCGACCCCGACCTCCCCTGACTCGACCCCGACCTCCCCTGACTCGACCCCGACCTCCCCTGCCACAATGACCTCACCCACCACCATGACCCCGACCTCCCCCCCCACCACAACCCCGACCTTCCCCACCTCGAACCCATCCTCCTCTGCCTCGACCCCGTCCTCTTCTGACTCCACCCCAACCTCCCCTGCCACCATGACCTCCCCCACCTCGACCCCGGCCTCCCCTGACTCGACCCCGACCTCCCCTGACTCGACCCCGACCTCCCCTGCCACAATGACCTCACCCACCACCATGACCCCGACCTCCCCTGCCACCACAACCCCAACCTTCCCCACCTCGACCCCATCCCCCTCCCCCTTGACCCCATCCTCCTCTGCCTCGACACCGTCCTCTTCTGACTCCACCCCAACCTCCCCTGCCACCATGACCTCCCCCACCACCACGACCCTGACCTCCCCCACCTCAACCCCAGCCTCCCCTGACTTGACCCCAACCCCCCCTGACTCGACCCCAACCCCCCCCGACTCGACCCCCTCTGCCTCGACCCCGACCTCCCCTGCCACCACGACCCCGTCCCCCTCCGCCTCGACCCCGTCCCCCTCCGCCTCGACCCCGAACTCCCCTGACTCGACGCCAACCTCCCCTGCCACCACGACCCAGACCTTCCCCACCTCAATCCCATCCCCCTCCCCCTCAACCCCATCCTCCTCTGCCTCGACACCGTCCTCTTCTGACTCCACCCCAACTTCCCCTGCCACCATGACCTCCCCCACCACCACGTCCCCGACCTTCCCCACCTCGACCCCGTCCCTCTCCGCCTCGACCCAGACATCCTCCACCTCGACCCCGACCTCCCCTGACTCGACCCCATCCTCCCCTAACTCGACCCCCTCTGCCTCAACCCCGGCCTCCCCTGCCACCACAACCCCGACCTTCCACACCTCGACCCCATCCTCCTCTGCCTCGACCCCGTCCTCTTCTGACTCCAGCCCAACTTCCCCTGCCACCATGACCTCCCCCACCACCACGACCCTGACCTCCCCCACCTCGACCCCAGCCTCCTCCGCCTCGACCCCGGCCTCCCCTGACTTGACCCCAAACTCCCCTGACTCGACCCCCTCCGCCTCGACCCCGTCCTCCTCCACCTCGACCCCGACCTCCCCTGACTTGACCTCGACCTCCCCCCCACCACGACCCCGACCTTCCCCACCTCAACCCCATCCCCCTCCCCCTTGACCCCATCCTCCTCTGCCTCGACACCGTCCTCTTCTGACTCCACCCCAACCTCCCCTGCCACCATGACCTCCACCACCACCACGACCCCGACCTTCCCCACCTCGACCCCGTCCCCCTCCGCCTCGACCCCGTCCCCCTCCGCCTCGACCCCGTCCCCCCCTGACTCAACCCCAACCTCCCCTGACACCATGACCTCCCCCACCACCACGACCCTGACCTCCTCCGCCTCGACCCCGGCCTCCCCTGACTTGACCCCAACCCCCCCTGACTCGACCCCCTCTGCCTCGACCCCGACCTCTCCTGCCACCACGACCCAGACCTTCCCCACCTCAATCCCATCCTCCTCCCCCTCAGCCCCATCCTCCTCTGCCTCAACACCGTCCTCTTCTGACTCCACCCCAACCTCCCCTGCCACCATGACCTCTCCCACCACCACGACCCTGACCTCCCCCACCTCGACCCCGGCCTCCCCTGACTTGACCCCAGCCCCCCCTGACTCGACCCCCTCTGCCTCGACCCCGACCTCCCCTGCCACCACGACCTTGTCCCCCTCCACCTCAACCCCGTCCTCCTCCGCCTCTACTCCGTCCTCCTCCACCTCTACCCCGTCCTCCCCTGCCACCATGACCTCCCCCACCACCACGACCCTGACCTCCTCCGCCTCAACCCCAGCCTCCCCTGACATGACCCCAACCCCCCCTGACTCGACCCCCTCTGCCTCGACCCCGACCTCCCCTGCCACCACGACCCCGTCCCCCTCCGCCTCGACCCCGTCCCCCTCCGCCTCGACCCCGAACTCCCCTGACTCGACGCCGACCTCCCCTGCCACCACGACCCAGACCTTCCCCACCTCAATCCCATCCCCCTCCCCCTCAACCCCATCCTCCTCTGCCTCGACACCGTCCTCCCCTGACTCAACCCCAACCTCCCCTGCCACCATGACCTCCCCCACCACCACGACCCTGACCTCCTCCGCCTCGACCCCGGCCTCCCCTGACTTGACCCCAACCCCCCCTGACTCGACCCCCTCTGCCTCGACCCCGACCTCCCCTGCCACCACGACCCCGTCCCCCTCTACCCCGACCTCCCCTGACTCGACCCCGACCTCCCCTGCCACCACGACCCCGACCTTCCCCACCTCAACCCTATCCCCCTCCCCCTCGACCCCATCATCTTCTTCCTCGACCCCGTCCTCCCCTGACTCGACCCCCTCTGCCTCAAGCCCGGCCTCCCCTGCCACCACGACCCCAACCTTCCCCACCTCAATCCCATCCCCCTCCCCCTCAGCCCCATCCTCTTCTGCCTCGACACCGTCCTCTTCTGACTCCACCCCAACTTCCCCTGCCACCATGACCTCCCCCACCACCACGGCCCCGACCTTCCCCACCTCAACCCCGTCCCCCTCCGCCTCGACCCCGTCCCCCTCCGCCTCGACCCAGACCTCCTCCGCCTCGACCCAGACCTCCCCTGACTTGACCCCAACCTCCCCTGCCACCACGACCCCGACCTTCCCCACCTCAACCCCATCCCCCTCCCCCTCGACCCCATCCACTTCTGCCTCAACCCCGACCTCCCCTGCCACCATGACCTCCCCCACCACCATGACCCTGACCTCCCCCACCTCGACCCCGGCCTCCCCTGACTTGACCTCCCCTGACTCGACCCCAACCTCCCCTGCCACCACGACCCCGACCTTCCATACCTCGACCCCATCCTCCTCTGCCTCAACCCCGTCCTCTTCTGACTCCACCCCAACCTCCCCTGCCACCATGACCTCTCCCACCACCATGACCCTGACCTCCCCCACCTCGACCCTGGCCTCCTCCGCCTCGACCCCGGCCTCCCCTGTCTTGACCCCAACCCCCCCTGACTCAACCCCCTCTGCCTCGACCCAGACCTCCCGTGCCACCACGACCTCGACCTTCCTCACCTCAACCCCATCCCCCTCCCCCTCTACCCCATCCTCTTCTGCCTCGACCCCGACCTCCCCTGACTCAACCCCAACCTCCCCTGCCACCATGACCTCCCCCACCACCACGACCCTGACCTCCTCCGCCTCGACCCCGGCCTCCCCTGACTTGACCCCAACCCCCCCTGACTCGACCCCCTCTGCCTCGACCCCGACCTCCCCTGCCACCACGACCCCGTCCCCCTCCGCCTCGACCCCGTCCCCCTCCGCCTCTACCCCGAACTCCCCTGACTCGACGCCGACCTCCCCTGCCACCACGACCCAGACCTTCCCCACCTCAATCCCATCCCCCTCCCCCTTGACCCCATCCTCCTCTGCCTCGACACCGTCCTCTTCTGACTCCAGCCCAACTTCCCCTGACATCATGACCTCCCCCGCCACCACGACCCTGACCTCCCCCACCTCGACCCCAGCCTCCTCCGCCTCGACCCCGTCCTCCCCTGACTTGACCCCGGCCTCCCCTGACTCGACCCCTTCTGCCTCGACCCCGACCTCCCCTGCCACCACGACCTTGTCCCCCTCTGCCTCGACCCCGACCTCCCCCCCCACCACGACCCCGACCTTCCCCACCTCGACCCCGTCCCCCTCTGCCTCGACCCCGTCCTCCCCTGACTCAACCCCAACCTCCCCTGCCACCATGACCTCCCCCACCACCACGACCCTGACCTCCTCCGCCTCGACCCCGGCCTCCCCTGACTTGACCCCAACCCCCCCTGACTCGACCCCCTCTGCCTCGACCCCGACCCCCCCTGCCACCAAGACCCCGTCCCCCTCCGCCTCGACCCCGTCCCCCTCCGCCTCGACCCCATCCCCCTCCGCCTCTACCCCGACCTCCCCTGACTTGACCCCGACCTCCCCCCCCCCCACGACCCCGACCTTCCCCACATCAACCCCATCCCCCTCCCCCTTGACCCCATCCTCCTCTGCCTCGACACCGTCCTCTTCTGACTCCACCACAACCTCCCCTGCCACCATGACCTCCACCACCACCACGACCCTGACCTTCCCCACCTCGACCCTGGCCTCCTCTGCCTCGACCCCGCCCTCCCCTGACTCGACCCCAACCCCCCCTGACTCAACCCCCTCTGCCTCGACCCCGAACTCCCCTGCCACCACGACCCCGACCTTCCCCACCTCGACCCCATCCCCCTCCCCCTCGACCCCATCCTCCTCTGCCTCGACACCGTCCTCTTCTGACTCCACCCCAACCTCCCCTGCCACCATGACCTCCCCCACCACCACGACCCTGACCTTCCCCACCTCAACCCTGTCCCCCTCCGCCTTGACCTCCTCCACCTCCTCCCCGATCCTGACCGACCCCTCCACACCGACCTTTCCTGCCTCAACCTCCTCTGCCTTGTCCCCAACCCCCTCTGCCTCTACCCTCACTTCAACCCTGACCTCCTCTGTCACCCCCTCGACCCCTGACTCCCCTAGCGCCCCCACCAGCAGCATCCCCACGACCACCGCCATCACTACCAGCACTGGCTCCAGCGCCCTTACAACCGCCACCAGCACTTCTCCAGACATTTCTTCCACACCCACACCTTCTCCTAGCACAGCAATCATGACCAGTTCAGTGCCCACAACCATGGCCCCCACCACAACCACCACCGCGACCAGCACCACCACTTGTGCATTTTACACCACAGTGACCACCTCCATCAGCCCTAGCCACCCAACCACGACCAACCCAATCCCGACCACCACCACAATTCTCCCTTACACTACCACCCTCATCACCACCCGTCCCTTGACCACCCCGGGTACCACCCCTACCACTGCCAGCCCCACAACCACCATCACAGGTGTCCCCACGACCACCACCAGTGCCTCGACCTCCACCAGCGCCTCGACCAATGCCACGACTACCCCCAGCACCACTGTCAGCCCCATGACAACCATCACAGGTGTCCCCACAACCACCACCACAACCAATGCCACAACCACCATCAGTGCCTCAACCAATGCCACTATCACCTTCAGCACCACCGACAGCCCCACAACCACCACCAGAACGACCACCATCCCCACGACCACCACCAGCACCACCACCCTATCCACGACCTTCCCTGCTACCACCACCAGCCCTGGGACCACTGCAACCACCACAGGTGCCACAACCACCACCAGCGCCACGGCCAATGCCACAACCACTCCAAGCACCACCACCAGCCCCACAGTTGTCACCATGACCATCAACAGCCCCACAACCACTTCTGGAGCCACCAACAACTCCACAACCACCACCAGTGCCACCACCAGCCCCATAACCTTTCCTGGTACCACCACCGTCCCAACAACTGCCACCACAGCCATCACAATGACCACCCCTGGCACCAGCACTACCACCAGTCCCACAGCTACCACTATGATGACCACTGGTGCCAGCAACACAACCATGAACACCACTGGCACCACCACCGCAACCACACTCTCCACCACCACCACGCTTCTGACCACCACCACCACTACGAACCCGACCACCACCACTACGAACCCGACCACTACCACCACCACGACCATGACCACCACCACCACGACCACCACCACGAGCCCAACCACCACTACCCCAGGTACTGTCCCTCCCACCCTTGGCTGCCCCCAGGGCAGGTTTCTCACCCTGCACCTCCCAGCCCCACCTCGCACGGTCTTTTCTAGGGGTCTGCGAAAATGGAGGCACTTGGGTCAACGGCAACTGCGTGTGCCCCCCGGGATACACAGGCAACACCTGCAGTTACGGCGAGAGTAGCATCGAGACCAAAGCTGGTATGAAGCCCTCTGCGCCCACCTCCACCCCAATCTGTGCAAAATCTGGGGAGAACCGGGAGTGGTCACAGGGAGGGCAAGTCAGGAGTGACCATGGCCACAGGCATGGACCTCAACCAAGGCATGGGTCCAGAGCACCCAAAAGTGTTGGCACTGAGTTCTCCAACCTGGGTGTTATCCTGGGGCAGCCAATGTTGTCGGCAAGGTCTTCCCCAACCAGCACAAAGTCCTACAGCACCAAAGGTGTGGGTAAGGAGTTCCCCAACCACCACAAGCTCTCACAGCACCCAAAGGTGCAGGGAGAAACATAGGGCAGGGCAGAGAACCACAGCTGAGGTCCAAGCAGCAGACAGAAGCAGCCCAGGAGCGGATCCCCCTCAGCACAGCTCCAGAGGGCTGGGGGCCTGCCCTTAAATGCCCCCCCTGCAGCAATAAGCAGAGGCTGGAGGTCCCAGGTGAGCCCAGTTGGGGCCATTAAGGCTCATTAGTGCCCTGCAGGGCTCAGCAGCAATGCCCAGGGTGCTGAGGTTGTCTTCTCCTGCTCCTGAGTCTCATCTCCTGCCTTCCACCAAAGAGACCAACGTGTCTGTGAGCGTGGAGCTGCGGGTCACCAACCAGGAGTTCTCCGAGGACCTCCGAAACGAAAGCTCTACCGCCTACCAAAACTTCGTCCAAAGCTTCACCCAGCAGGTGGGACGATGCTCGTTCCCCCATGGGGTCTTCTCCGTCCTTGTTAGGGGTGTGCTTGTTTTGGGGGAACCCCAAGGTGGGGAAGGAACGGGGCCCCGATACCCGGCCTGCAGCCTCCTTCTCTTCCAGATGGACATCTTCTACCGCAACATTGAAGGCTACCAGGGCATCAAGATCCTGAGTCTGTCGTGAGTGTTGGGCTGCTGGCCTCTGGGAGAGGGTTTCAGGGTGCTCGGACTGCCACTGGGGTGCTCCAGTGGGCATTGGGGTGCTCCGATTGCCACTGAGGTGCTCCAGTGGGCATTGGGGTGCTCCAACTGGTATTGGGGTGCTCCAACTGGCCTCATGTTGGTCAATGATGAGGGGACATTGGGATGCTCCAACTGGCATTGAGGCTACACCAACGGGCATTGGGGTGTCCCCTCAGGCCGGGCAGCATCGTGGTGGATCACACCATCATCGTCGCTCTGCTGGTGACCGCCGATACCACGGAGAAGATCAATAACGTCACCAAGAATGTGAAGGAGGAGATCATCCAAGCAGCGGCCCAGCAGCAAAACTGCACTGACAACAGTGAGCCTCTGCCCCCCAGGGACAGGGATGGGGTCCCCAGGGATGGGGTTGGGGCAGTCCGTGACGGGATTGGGGCCCTTCGTGATGGGGTTGTGTCCTCCATGACAGGGTTGCGCCCTTGGTACCCCTTTGGGCCTAGGCCTTGGGGGCATGGTTGAAGTGTTCCGAGGATAGGGTTGGGGTCCTGGGGAACCGTTCGAGCCTAGGCCTTGGGGACGATGTTTTGGCCTCTGAGGACAGGCTTGGGGCCCTTTGAACAGGGTTGGGGACTCCTGGACATGGTTGAGGCCCTGGGGATCCATTCGGGCCTAGGCCTGGGGCAGAGCTGGGGCCTCCAGGGACAGGGTTGTGGCCCTGAGGACCCCTGAGGCCCGGGGCTCTTCCAAGCAGCCTGTCCCTCTCCTTCCCAGGCAGCTTCTGCTTCAACGCCTCCGAAGTGACAATCACCCAACCCTCGTTTGAGTTCAACGCAACGGGTGAGCCCGTGGGGTGGGTTGTTTGTGTTAAACTATGGGTGGGGGTCCAGGGGCATCTCCCCCTGGCCAACCCCTATCCCCTCCGCAGCATATTGCCGCCAGGTCGCACCCAAGGGCTTCGAGGACTTCTACTACCCCAACACCACCAAAAGCGGCCTCAGCTGCGTGTCCAACTGCTCGGCCAACACCGCCGGCGCCATCGACTGCAACGAGGGGCAGTGCCAGCTCACCCTGAGCGGCCCCCAGTGCTTGTAAGGACCACAGGGACAACCTCAGGGATACCTCCAGGGCCCTGACTGGTGCTCTTGGCCCCACCAAAGGACCAGGGGCCGGGCTGGGGGTCTCAGCACCACGCTCAGCCCCACATCTCCTCCCCATAGCTGCCGTGAGACCAACCTCTACTGGTACCAGGGCGATCGGTGCAAGAGCCGGGTCAGCAAGATGGCCGTGGGCATGGGCCTGGCCGTGGCAGCCTTGTGCTTGGTCATCTTCATCCTCGCTGCCTTCCTCTTCAGGGCCAAGAGGCAGAAGTTGTCAGACAGGTGGGGAAACCCCAGGGGGTGGGGAGGGGAGGCATTAGGCATGGGAGGACCTCCACAAGTAGAGGCCCTCCTCTGTCCATGGAGGTCCTCTGTGGAGTCTCCAGTTGTTGAGTCTCCATCCATGGAAGTCCTCAAGTGCACCCATCTGTGGTGCTTGGCCCCACCTCTGGTGGTCCTGATGGAGTGGGGCTTGCCCCCCCCGGTGCCTCTAAGACCCCCCAGTTGCCTCCAGGCCCACTCCCAATGTCACAGTCTCTATACCCCCCAGGTCCAGAGACCTGACGGAGACCAAGCAGCACTGGTACGAGGAAGAGGATGAAAACTGGAGCCTCCCTGGGGGCTTCACCATTCAGAATGAAGGTATGGGGTTAGGGGGAGGAACCTACTGACTCCCATTATGGGATGATGGGATGGGGGGTTGGTGGGACCCCCACCCGGGGCACCCCCGTTGAGCTCCTTCACCCCACAGGTGCCCGTGAGGACACCATGCGGGTTGACCTGCAGTCCGTGGACACCTCGGCACAGGTAGGTCCCCCACCCACCCAAGGAGGGGGGAGCATATGGGGGGGCACCATCACCCCTCTCATGGACTCACCATTTGACTCCCCCCCTCAAAAAATCCCCCCCAGGTCCAGATCCAGAGGCCAGAGAGGATCACCACTCAGCTCTGAGCAGGGAGGGGAGGACACCAGGAGGCTGGTCCTCCCCCAGGGACCCACACAGCACTGTGGGATACCCCCCCTGCTTTTCGGGGGTGGTCATGACCTCAAGTTGGGGGTCGTGACCCTGCCTTTTAAGGTCATGACCCCCACCCTTCCTGTAACACTTCATTTGGCCCCCACCTCTGCTTGCACATACTGGTCCTGGCCCTGCTGTCCTGGTGATGACCTCACTTTGGGGGGCCATGACGTCATTTCCAGGGTGTTCCCCCCCCACAGGTCACTTTAAGGGTCAGGAACCCCCCCCCCCTTCCTGCTGCATAGGGCTGGACCCCCTCCAATTCCAAATAAATAACTATCAAGTCACTGGTGTCACTGGTTTGTACGGGGATGGCCAGACCTGCTCCAATTCCCCAGAAATAACTACTAAGGCACTGGTGGCACTGGTTTGTACTGGGATGGCTCCAGCATGCCTGGGGCTGTTAATTCCTTGCCCTGGGACAGCTCCAGGCAGGGACGCATGGCTCCTCCCTGCAGGGGGGCAAAGTTCCCCACTGCCACTCCTGCCCCAGGCATGGCTCCGCACCGGGATGCTGCCGGTGGCACTGGGGGGCTGGGGGTCACCAAGATGGGGTCTTGCACCTGGATCTTCCTCCTCCTCTTCCTCCTCCTCCTCCACAGGGTTGCAGTGGGTGAGTGGAGCCCGGCCAGGCGGCACTGAAACGCAGATGTGGGGGGTGGGAGGGGGCGGCCTCTCCTGAGGCATCTCCTCGGGGTGCATTGGGGAGGCTGAGAGGGGAGTCAGCCTCCACAGCCCGAGGTGGCACCATCCTGGTGGGGATGGGGACAGGGACGTTGGGGACAGGGCTAGAGACAACAACAGGGACAAGGACATTGGGGACGGGGATGGGGACACCACACAACTCCCTTCTCTGGGGTGCCGGCAGTGACAAAGGGGGAGTGGAGGCCAAGTATTTGTCATCCCAGCTGTCTCTGTCCTCACGTGAAGCTCCCGAGGTGCTCACGTGCGTCCTCACCCCACCGCGCCTTGTACACTGCACGGGCGTGTAAACAGGCCTGGGGAGGGCGTGGGGAGAAAGCAAAAGAGAGGCAGAAGGTGGAGGGGTGAGGACACAGGGAAGGAAGGACGGGGTGAAGGGAAAGCCAGAGGGCAAGGTGGGGCCGCTGCGGGAGGGAAAGTGCGGGCAGCTCATGTGAGAGAGTGACCCGGAGGGGAGGCGAGAACAGGGACTGTGGGGAACAGAGAGGAACGGGGAAGTCCTTGCCCACACCTGAGAGGTGATAACACCAGGGAGGAATTGGCTGAGCCGCGCTCACGCTGTACGCAGGCGCTGCCACAAGCCCTGAGGACACCGCGAGCGCTGGAGTAACTGCGGCCTCCGGGATGAACATGGCACCCAACGCAACCACGACCATCAGCACTACTTCAACTACTACCACCATCCAAATCACAGCAGCCATGTTTGCAGCCAATACCACCACCACGCTGCTGACCACCACCATCTCGAGCCCGACCACCTCCACCACCACCACCACTACAAGCCCGACCACCACCACTATGAGCCCCACCACCACCACCTCGAGCCCGACCACCACCACTGCTATGACAAGCCCAAAACCCACCACTACCACCTCAGACCCAACCACCACGACCACCTTGAGGCCCACCACCACAAGCCCGGCCACCACCACCACCACTACGAGCCCAACAACCACCACCATGAGCCCAACCACCACCACCGCTACGACAAGCCCCAAACCCACCACTACCACCTCAAACCCAACCACCACAACCACCACAACCACCTTGAGGCCCACCACCTCGAGCCCGACCACCACCACCACCTCGAGCACCACTATGAGCCCGACCACCACCACCACCTCGAGCCCCACCACCATGAGCCCGACCACCACCAACACCACAAGGCCAACCACCACCACCACCACCATGCGCCCAACCACCACCACCACACACCCAACCACCACCACTACCACCACCACCACACACCCAACCACCACCACCACCACCCCAGGTACCACACCCTCCCACCGTTGGCTGCCCCCAGAGCAGGTTCCTTGCCCTGCACCTCCAAGCCCCACCTCACCCGGTCTTTTCCAGGGGTCTGCGAAAATGGAGGCACCTGGGTCAACGGCCACTGTGTGTGCCCCCCGGGATACACAGGCAACACCTGCAGTTACGGCGAGAGCAGCATCGAGACCAAGGCCAGTATGGAGCCCTCTGCGTCCCCCTCCAGACCATGGGTGGCAAATCTTCTGGGGAGAAGCAGGAGGGGGCTTCTTCATGGGGAGGGCATGATCTCTGAGCAGGGCATGAACCCACAGCACCCAAAGGTGTAGGCATTGAGTTCACTAAACAGGGTGTTATCATGGAGCACCCAAAGGTGTGGGCAAGGTGTTGTCCAACCAGTGCCTTGTCCTGGAGCACCAAAAGATGCGAGCAAGGAGTTCCCCAACCACCACAAGCTCTCACAGCACCCAAAGGTGCAGGGAGAAACATAGGGCAGGGCAGGGGACCACAGCTGAGGTCCAAGCAGCAGACAGAAGCAGCCCAGGAGTGGGTCCCCCCTCAGCACAACTCCAGAGAGCTGGGGGCCTGCCCTTAAACGTTCCCCCTGCAGCAATAAGCAGAGGCTGGAGGTCCCAGGTGAGCCCAGTTGGGGCCATTAAGGCTCATTAGTGCCCTGCAGGGCTCAGCAGCAATGCCCAGGGTGCTGGGGTTGTCTTCTCCTGCTCCTGAGTCTCATCTCCTGCCTTCCCCCAAAGAGACCAACGTGTCCATGAGCGTGGAGCTGCGGGTCACCAACCAGGAGTTCTCCGAGGACCTCCGAAACGAAAGCTCTACTGCCTACCAGAACTTCGTCCAAAGCTTCACCCAGCAGGTGGGACGCTGCTCGTTCCCCCATGGGGTCTTCTCCATCCTCGTTAGGGGTGTGCTTGTTTTGGGGGGACCCCAAGGTGGGGAAGGAACGTGTGAGGAAAAGGAGCAGGGCAAAGATACCCGGCTTGCAGCCTCCTTCTCTTCCAGATGGACATCTTCTACCGCAACATTGAAGGCTACCAGGGCATCAAGATCCTGAGTCTGTCGTGAGTGTTGGGCTGCTGGTCTCTCGGAGAGGGTTTCAGGGTGCTCTAACTGCCACTGGGGTGCTCCAGTGGGCATTGGGCTGCTCCGATTGCCATTGAGGTGCCCCAACTGGCCTCATGCTGGTCAATGATGAGGGGATATTGGGGTGCTCCAACTGGCTTTGAGGCTACACCAATGGGCATTGGGGTGTCCCCTCAGGCCGGGCAGCATCGTGGTGGATCACGCCATCATCGTCGCTCTGCTGGTGACCACCGATACCACCGAGAAGATCAATAACGTCACCAAGAATGTGAAGGAGGAGATTGTCCAAGCAGCAGCCCATCAGGAAAACTGCACTGACAACAGTGAGCTTCTACCCCCCAGGGACAGGCCTGGGTCCTCCATGAAGTGGTTGGGTCCTCCATGATGGGGTTGAGACCCCCCAGAGACAGGGTTGGGGCCCTCCATGACGGGGTTGGGACCCTTGGCACCCCTTTGGGCCTAGGCCTTGGGGGCATGGTTGAAGTGTTCCGAGGATAGGGTTTGGGCCCTGGGGAACCGTTCGGGCCTAGGCCTTGGGGATGAGGTTTTGGCCTCTGGGGACAGGCTTAGGGCCCTTTTGACAGGGTTGGGGACTCCTGGACATGGTTGAGGCCCTGGGGATCCATTCGGGCCTAGGCCTGGGGCAGAGTTGGGGCCTCCAGGGACAGGGTTGTGGCCCTGAGGACCCCTGAGGCCCGGGGGCTCTTCCAAGCAGCCTGTCCCTCTCCTTCCCAGGCAGCTTCTGCTTCAACGCCTCCGAAGTGACAATCACCCAACCCTCGTTTGAGTTCAATGCAATGGGTGAGCCCGTGGGGTGGGTTGTTTGCGGTAAACCATGGGTGGGGGTCCAGGGGCATCTCCCCCTGGCCAACCCCCATCCCCCTCCGCAGCATTTTGCCGCCAGGTCGCACCCAAGGGCTTTGAGGACTTCTACTACCCCAACACCACCAAAAGCGGCCTCAGCTGCGTGTCCAACTGCTCGGCCAACACCGCCGGTTTCATTGACTGCAATGAGGGGCAGTGCCAGCTCACCCTGAGCGGCCCCCAGTGCTTGTAAGGGCTGCAGAGATGTCATGGTGGCCATGGAGGGGACTACCTGCGGCCCGCAGGCCCTGCCAGGGTGTCTTGGCCTCACCAACACCATGCTCTTCCCCCCAGCTGCCACGAGACCAACCTCTACTGGTACCAGGATGATCGGTGCAAGAGCCGGGTCAGCAAGATGACCGTGGGCCTGAGCGTGGCCGTGGCGGCCTTGTTCTTGGTCATCCTCATCCTCGCCATCTTCCTCTTCAGGGCTAAGAGGCCAAAGTCATCTGAGAGGTGGGGGGATCCTGCGGCCTGGGGGGGAGGAGGTGGTGGGCACGAGAAGGGACCTGGAGGAAGGGCTGATGGGTGGGTGGGTGGTGGGGTGGGGGAGAGGTGGATGGACGGGAGAGCCCAGGCGGTGGTTGAGATCCTCTGTCCGTAGTAGACCTTCCACCTATGGACGTCCTCCACCCATGGAGTCTCTAGTTGTAGAGTCTCCATCCGTGGAGGTCCTCAAGCACACCCATCCATGCTGCTTGGCCACTACCTCTGGTGGCCCCAATGGGTCGAGGCTTGGCCCCCCCAGTGCCTCCTGGATCCCCTGGTGCCTCCTGGCCCCCCCGGGGCCTCCTGCCATTCCCCCCCCCCCAGTGTCACAGCCCCACAGCATCCCATCCCGTTCCAGTTCCAGTGACCTGAGCGAGGACAAGGAGCACTGTTATGAGGAAGTGAACGAAAACTGGAGCCTGCCCAGGGCGCTTCGTCATCCAAAATGAAGGTACAATGGGGTGAAGGGGGGGAGGGGGGGGAGGGGGGGGAGGGACCCCCCCACCCAGAGCACCCCCATGGAGCTCCATTGCCCTACAGGTGCCCATTATACAATATGTGTTGACCTGAAGTCCGTGGACGCCTCGGTACAAGTGGGTCCCCCCACCCCCCCCGGGGGGGGTGGGAAAGGGGGGGGGGGGGGGGTCACAGGTGGAGGGACATGTGAGGGGAGGGAACGCGACACCCCCCCCCCCCCGTCCCCACTCACAGCTTCACCATGGGACCCCTCCCCCCCCCCCCCCAAAAAATACCCCCCTCCAGGTCCAAATGCAGAGGCCAGAGAGGATCGCCACGCAGCTCTGAGCAGGGAGGGGGGGACACCAGGAGGCTGCCCCCCCCAACCCAGGACCCGCACAGCACTGTGGGATACCCCCCCTGCTTTTGTGGGGGGGGGGTCATGACCTCAAGTTGGGGGTCGTGGCCCTCCCTTTTAAGGTCACGACCCCCACCTTTCCTGTAGCACTTCATTTGGCCCCCACCTCTGATTGCACAAACAGGTCCTGGCCCTGCTCTCCTGGTGATGACCTCACTTGGGGGGGGGGGCCATGATGTCATTTCCGGGGTGCCCTCTCCCCCCCCCCCCCAGTTCCCTTTAAGGGCCAGGACGCCCTCTCCCTCATGCGTAGGGCTGGACCCCCTCCAATTCAAATAAATAACTACCAAGTCACTGGTGGCACTGGTTTGTACTCATTTGTACTGGGATGCTCCCAACATGCATTCCTTGGGGAAAAGGGGGAGAGAGTATGGGGGGGTGGAGCGGGGGTAGGGGTCCCTGGAAAAGTGCCCCCAACCTCAGCATTTCAAGGTGGTACGTTCCCCATTAAAAAAAAAAATTTAAAAAAGTAAAAAATAAAAAAAAATGGGATTTGGGGTCATTTGGGACATTACAGTGCAGAAAACATGCCCTGTGAATTGTGGGGGGGCGGGGGGGAGATCTTGTGGGGACCCCTCCTCAAGACCCCCATGGGACGCCCCCCAGCCATGACACCCCTCCCCCCCATAGCCCCCTCCCCATCCTTGTTTCCCATGAGACCCTCACCCACAAGACAGCACCCACCTGGGACACCACCACCCCCCCCCCCATTGGGGAACACCCCCCCGGGGACCCCCTCCTCACGTCCCATCATGTCCCATTGTGTGTGTCCCCCCCACACACACACACAGGGAGACCGAGGCCGTTTCTCCCCTTCCCCCCCCCTGCCCCCCCCGCCCCTTATGGGGCAGTTGCAGAGCCTCCTGGACTTTGCCCCCACCCACGCCTCAGCCGCTGACGTCAATGCCACCTAAGGGTGTCACGGGTGACACCGAGGCGACACCGGTGCTAATTTTAGCACAGGGCGGCGGTGCGGAAAAAGGGGGGCCCCCCCCGTGCTGGCACGCAAGCCCTGCGTGTTCCCTCCACCCCTCCCCGTGGGAACCATGGGGACAAGGACACGGTGCCACCATCCCCTGCCAAAGGGCGCCCCCATGGGTGCCACCACCCAACCCCTGTCCACAGCACCCCATGGTGCTGGGGGGCGGGGGGGGGGGCAGGGAGGCATGGGAGGTAGTGGGGGGGGTTGACCCCTTCCCCAACCCTGCACCCCTCCACCCCCACCCCCTCCCCTTCCCAGCACAAGGGACAAAGGAGATACGGGACAGGGCATCACCATCAGGCTGGCACCTCTGGGTGATAGGCACAACTATGGACATTCTGGGGTGTTTTGGGGCCATCGTAGGGGACATTTTCAGCTGTTCGGGTACATCTGGGGGGTCTTTGGGGCTTCAGGTCCAGTTTTGGGGCCATTTGGGTGGATTTCAGGTCCAGTTTGGGGGTGTTTGAGGTATCTGAGGCTGTTCGGGGCATTTTGGGTTATTCCAGATCCATTCCAGGTCCAATTTGGGGCCATTTGGGGCATTTGAGTCCATATAGGGCCATTTGGAGCCATTTGTGGATATTTTGTGGGTTTTTTTTTTTTTCAGGTCAATTCCAGGTCCAACTTTCAGGCTGCTTTGGGGCCATTCTGGGGCACTTTGGGGCTTTTCTATTCCAGGGCTGTCTAGGGGTCCACTTTCGGGCCATTTCCGGTCCGGTTTGGGGCATTTGGGGGCTGTTTGGGGAGATTTGGGGACATTTAGGAGTGTTTTGTGGCCACTTTGGGGCAATTGGTGTCCATTTTTGAGGCATTTGGGGCAATTTGGGAGCACGTCCCTGGTGTCCCCCAACCCCATCAGTGATGTCCCCCCATTCCTGATGTCCCCCATCTCCATCCCCATCCCTGGTGCCCCCCATCTCCATCCACCATATCCCCTGTCCCCAACGTCTCCCATTTGCTGGTGCCAAAGCCCAGGGAGCTGCCAGGACCTGTAGGGCTGGGGGGATCTGGGGCAAATCTGACTCAAATTTGAGACCTGGGGCTGGGGATTTGTGGGTTCTGGTCGCCCCCACCACTGGTGGAGACCCCCCAGAAGGACCCAGATGGACCCCAGCAGCTGCAGCCCCAAGGGGGCCGCAGTTGGGCAGTTCCCACCATGGCCCCGACGTCCCCTGTGACCATGGCTGGCGTGGGGCCAGTGGCAGCAGCAGAATTTTTGTTGGGATGCACAGAATTTTTATTGGGATTGCCCATCCATAAGTGGGATGGGCAGGCGCTGGCCAGGAATCCTGTCCCTCACTGCCAGGATCTGCAAACACAGGTCTTTCCTCCTCCTCGCTGAACAAACAAACGCACCCAGGTCCTGCCAAGCCCATTTCCAGTCACTGCTGGGCTGTCCTGGGCCACTTCCAGCTCTGCCAGGGTCCTACAGATTGCTTCCAAACATGGTTGGGTCTTCCCAGAGCATTTCCAGCCGCGGTTGGGTCTTCCAGAAGCATTTGGAGCCATGGTTTGCTCTTCAAAGTGCATTTCAAGTCATGATTGTGTCTTCCAAGAGCATTTCCAGCCATGGTTGTGTCTCCCAGTTGGGTCTCCCCAGGTTGACTCCTGGCCGAGACTTCCCAAATTGTTCCCAGCCACATCTGCTTCTTCCCAGTTTACTTCCGTGGGCACCGTGGTGAGCTGGAGGCAACATTGTCCTTGGAATCAGCATCGTTGATCAGGTCCTGGAAGTGCTGGTGGGCACCGAGGTGAGGAGAAGGCAACATCGTCCTTGGAATCAACATCGTTGAGAAGGTTCTGGAAGTGCTGGTCAGCAATGAGGTGAGGAGGAGCAAGCGAAGACCTTGGAGGAGAATCATTGAGAAGATTCTTGGCTTCCACATCCCCCCGCCCCACAGCGCTCTGCCCCACACCCCCCTGCCCCCATCCCAGCCCCACACCCTGTGTTCCCACCCCACATTCCCCTGCCCCACATCTCTCAGTACCTGGGTCACAGCTGGGGCCTCAGTGAGGGTCTGGCGATCTGCATCTGGGGGGGTGGAGAGAAGGAGAAGGGGACAGAGGTGAGATGGGTCTGGAGGGGCTGAGGGGTGGAGAGTGGGTGCAGGGCGGGGGATGTGTCTTGGGGGCACCCACCGGGATGTCGGTGTTCACCCCTTCCAGCGAGGCCGTGAAGCTCCGTAGGCTGCCTCCTGCTGGGGACATGCGTGGGGGGTGATTGGGTGAGCAGTGGGGCTGGGGGAGCAGCTGTGGTCCCACCGCCCCCCCCCCAGTGCTGCCCCCCGGAGCCCTCCCAACCTGGGTAGGTGGCGTTGCTGTTGCTGAGGACGAAGCCATCGGATGCCGTCCAGGTGCCGCCATCGTTCTCGTACCAGCTCTCCTCAACGGTGGCCGAAGCGTTCCTGGGGGACAGCGCCAGGGGGCTCGGAGGGGGCAGGAGGACAGAGGAGGGGGCTGTGCCCCCCCCGGCCTGCCCAGATGTCCGCCAACAACCCCATTGTGAACCCCAACCAAGCCCAGGTGTCTGCCACCAGCCCACGTGTCCGTCATCAACCAACGAACCCAAAAGACCCCGGACCATCCTATCCCATCCCATCCCTTCCAACCCAACCACCCCAACCAACCCAGAAGACCCAAAACCATCCAACCCAGCTAAACCCAACCCTACTAAACCCAACCTAACCACCCCAACCCATCCAAACCAAACCACCCCAACCCAACTCACCTCAACCCAACCCAACCAACCCAACCAACCTAATCCAATCCACACCAACAATCCCTGCCCCTCTACCTCTTCCTGCCCTTCTTCCGTATCACCAGCAGCACAGCAAGGGTGATGCAGGCGACGAGCAGCACCGTGATCACCACCCCCAACCCGGTGGCCACCTTGCTGACACGCCCAGAGCACTGGGTGCCCGTGTACCAGTAGAGCGATTCATCCCGGCAGCTGCAGGGACAAAGAAGGGTCAGGCCCGATGCTCCCAGGGGGGCGGGGGTGTGCACAGAGGGACGCGTGGTGGCACTCACAAGCACTGTGGCCCGGTGCGGGTGACGCGGCACTCGCCATGGTGGCAGTCCATGGTGCCGGGCATGTTGGCCGTGCAGTTGGTGACGCAGCGGATGGTGCTGCTCGTGTTCTGTGCGTAGTAGTAGTCCTGGTAGCCGACGGGCGCCCGCTGCTGGCACAGTGCTGAGGAGGGGGCACAGGAGGGGGTCAAATGGGGTGGTGGGGTGTATAGGGGCTGGTGGGGTACATAGTGGGCTCAGGGGGTGAATGGGGAGGTCTGTGGGGGCACCCTGGCCACCCAGGCCTCACCGTCAAATGAAGTGGACTCCGTCATGTTCTTGATGATGGGACTGGGTGGCACCTTGAAGCAGACAATGGCTGCGGGGAGAGAGAGGCTGTCAGGGACCCTTCTCTGGGGCCTCCCCGAGGGGTCGGGGGGCGAGGGGGGAGGACACAACACCCACAGGAGTCGTTCTCGCAGTCGCCCTGGCTGTCGGCAGTCTCCTGAAGCTTCTGCACCAACTCCTTCGTCTTGCTCTGGAACTCCTCGGTCAGGTTGGGGCTGGCGGTGGTTCTGAAGATGACCTCGTGGTCCACGTTGAGGCCGGTGCCCACGGGGGAGGACGCGGAGGCTCCCCCAGCCCTGCGCACCCGGGCTCCCCACCTGCTGGAGGCTGCCGGCACAATGCGGAGGATCTTCACGCCCTCGTAGCCGGGCACGGAGCTGTAGATCTTGGCCATCTGCCAGGGCGACGGGTGCCGTGAGGATGGGTGTGGTGTGGCCTGGCCTTCCCTCATGGGGCCCAGCCTCCCCTCATGCAGCCCAGCCTCTCCTTTTGCTCCCAAAATCGTCTCACGCATCCCAGCCTCCCTTTGCACAACCTAGTCTCCCTTTGTGCTCCCGGCCTCCCTTTATGCTCCCAGCCTCCGTTCACAGGGCCCAGCCTTCCGTCTCACTACTTGCCTCCCCTTTCACTCCTGGTATCCTGTTGTGCTCCCTAATTCCCCTTGTGCACCCTGGTCTCCCCTCTCGCTCCCAGCCTCCCCTCAGGTTCCCAGCCTCCCCTCATGGGGCCCAGCCTCCCCTCATGCTCCCAGACCTCACCTCCTGCCGGAATTGCTTCTCAAAGTTCTCGTAGGCCTCCGAGCGGGGGTCCTGCAGCTCCTCCGTGTAGTCGAAGTTGGTGACGGTCACCACCAGCTCCACATTGGCCATGATCGTCCCCTCAATGGCTGCGGGAGGCAGGAGGGGGCTGAGCGTGGGGGGGCCAGGGCCAGGCGGAGGCCGTGGGCTGGGGGGAGGCCGCACTTACGGATCTCAGTGGTGATGGAGTCGCTGAAGAACTCGCACGAGGGGCCGTAGAAGTCGGGGAGGCAGAGGCACTTGATGGAGTCATAGGTGCCTCCGTTCTGGCAGACCACTGCGGGGAGAGCAGATGTCAGGGGGCAGCCAGGGGTGGGGGTCCCGTGAGGAGACCCCAGGCAGAATGGGGAAGAGGGGCAGTGATGGAGGCCTAGGAGGAGGAGTGGACAAGCGAGGAAGGGGGGGGAGGGAGGATGGAAAAGAGGTGGATGCTGACCTGCAGGAATGGTGCTGGTAGACGTCGTGCTGGTGGTGGTCGTTCGGGTGGTGGTCGGTGTAGACGTGGTGGTCAGTGCAGATATGGTGGTGGGTGTAGATGTGGAGGTCGGTGTAGAGGTGGGTGTCAGTGTAGAGGTGGGTGTCAGAGTAGAAATGGTGGGTATTGGTGTAGAAGTGGGGGTCAGTGTAGAAATGGTGGGTGTCAATGTAGCGGTGGGTGTCGGTGTAGAAAGGGTGGGTGTCGGTGTAGAAATGGTGGGTGTCGGTGTAGAAGTGGGTGTCAGCGTAGAGGTGGGTATCAGTGTAGAGATGGGTGTCGGTGTAGGTGTGGGTGTTGGTGTAGAGTTGGCTGTGAGTATAGAGCTGGGTGTCAAGGTAGAGGTGGGTGTCGGTGTAGAAAGTGTGGGTGTCGGTGTAGAAATGGTGGGTGTCAGCGTAGAGGTGGGTGTCGGTGTAGAGGTGGTGGGTGTCGGTGCAGAAATGGTGGGTGTCGGTGTAAAGGTGGGTGTCAGTGTAGACGTGCGTGTCGGTGTAGAAAGGGTGGGTGTTGGTGTAGAGGTGGGTGTCAGTGTAGAGGTGGGTGTTGGTGTAGAGGTGGTGGGTGTCGGTGTAGAAATGGAGGCTGTTAATGTAGAGGTGGGTGTCAGTGTAGAGGTGGGTGTCGTTGTAGAAATGGTGGGTGTTGGTGTAGAGGTGGGTGTCGGTGTAGAGGTGGTGGGTGTTGGTGTAGAAATGGTGGGTGTCGGTGTAGAGGTTGGTGTCAGTGTAGACGCGGGTGTCGGTGTAGAAAGGGTGGGTCTTGGTGTAGAGGTGGGTGTCAGTGTAGAGGTCGGTGTTGGTGTAGAGGTGGTGGGTGTCGGTGTAGAAATGGAGGCTGTTAATGTAGAGGTGGGTGTCAGTGTAGAGGTGGGTGTCGTTGTAGAAATGGTGGGTGTTGGTGTAGAGGTGGGTGTTAGTGTAGAAATGGTGGGTGTCGGTGTAGAGGTGGGTGTTGGTGTAGAAATGGTGGGTGTAAGTGTAGAGGTGGGTATCAGTGTAGAGGTGGGTGTCGGTGTAGAGGTGGGTATCGGTGTAGATGTGGGTGTTGGTGTAGAGGTGGGTGTCAGTGTAGAAATGGTGGGTGTCGGTGTAGAAGTGGGTGTTGCTGTAGAAATGGTGGGTGTCAGAGTAGAGGTGGGTGTCGGTGTAGAAATGGTGGGGGTCAGTGTAGAGCTGGGTGTCAATGTAGAGGTGGGTGTCGGTGCAGAAAGTGTGGGTGTCGGTGTAGAAATGGTGGGTGTCGATGTAGAAGTGGGTGTCAGCATAGAGGTGGGTGTCGGCGTAGAGGTGGGTGTCGGTGTAGAAAGGGTGGGTGTCGGTGTAGAGGTGGGTGTCGGTGTAGAGGTGGGTGTCGATGTAGAGGTGGGTGTCGGTGTAGAGGTAGGTGATGGTGTAGAGGTGGGTGTCAGCGTAGAGGTGGGTGTCGGTGTAGAAATGGTGGGGGTCAGTGTAGAGGTGGGTGTCAGTGTAGAGCTGGATGTCAAGGTAGAGGTGGGTGTCGGTGCAGAAAGTGTGGGTGTCGGTGTAGAAATGGTGGGTGTCGGTGTAGAGGTGGGTGTCAGTGTAGACGTGGGTGTCGGTGTAGAAAGGGTGGGTGTTGGTGTAGAGGTGGGTGTCAGTGTAGAGGTGGGTGTTGGTGTAGAGGTGGTGGGTGTCGGTGTAGAAATGGAGACTGTTAATGTAGAGGTGGGTGTCAGTGTAGAGGTGGGTGTTGGTGTAGAAATGGTGGGTGTCAGTGTAGAGGTGTGTGTCGGTGTAGAGGTGGTGGGTGTTGGTGTAGAAATGGTGGGTGTCGGTGTTGAGGTGGGTGTCAGTGTAGACGTGGGTGTCAGTGTAGAGGTGGGTGTTGGTGTAGAGGTGGTGGGTGTCGGTGTAGAAATGGTGGGTGTCGGTGTAGAGGTGGGTGTCGGTGTAGAGGTGGGTGTCGGTGTAGAAATGGTGGGTGTCGGTGTAGAAATGGTGGGTGTCGGTGTAGAGGTGGGTGTCAGTGTAGACGTGGGTGTCGGTGTAGAAAGGGTGGGTGTCGGTGTAGAAATGGTGGGTGTCAGCGTAGAGGTGGGTGTCGGTGTAGAGGTGGTGGGTGTCGGTGTAGAAATGGTGGGTGTCGGTGTAGAGGTGGGTGTCAGTGTAGACGTGGGTGTCGGTGTAGAAAGGGTGGGTGTTGGTGTAGAGGTGGGTGTCAGTGTAGAGGTGGGTGTTGGTGTAGAGGTGGTGGGTGTCGGTGTAGAAATGGAGGCTGTTAATGTAGAGGTGGGTGTCAGCGTAGAGGTGGGTGTCGGTGTAGAAAGGGTGGGTGTCGGTGTAGAGGTGGGTGTCGGTGTAGAGGTGGGTGTCGATGTAGAGGTGGGTGTCGGTGTAGAGGTAGGTGATGGTGTAGAGGTGGGTGTCAGCGTAGAGGTGGGTGTCGGTGTAGAAATGGTGGGGGTCAGTGTAGAGGTGGGTGTCAGTGTAGAGCTGGATGTCAAGGTAGAGGTGGGTGTCGGTGCAGAAAGTGTGGGTGTCGGTGTAGAAATGGTGGGTGTCGGTGTAGAGGTGGGTGTCAGTGTAGACGTGGGTGTCGGTGTAGATGTGGGTGTTGGTGTAGAGGTGGGTGTCAGTGTAGAGTTGGGTGTTGGTGTAGAGGTGCTGGGTGTCGGTGTAGAAATGGAGGCTGTTAGTGTAGAGGTGGGTGTCGGTGTAGAGGTGGGTGTCGGTGTAGAAATGGTGGATATCAGTGTAGAGGTGGGTGTTAGTGTAGATGTGGGTGTTGGTGTAGAAAGTGTGGGTGTGGGTGTAGAGGTGGGTGCCGGTCTAGAGGCGGTGGGTGTTGGTGTAGAAATGGTGGGTGTCGGTGTAGAGGTGGGTGTCAGTGTAGACGTGGGTGTCGGTGTAGAAAGGGTGGGTGTCGGTGTAGAAATGGTGGGTGTCAGTGTAGAGGTGGGTGTCGGTGTAGAGGTGGTGGGTGTCGGTGTAGAAATGGTGGGTGTCGGTGTAGAGGTTGGTGTCAGTGTAGACATGGGTGTCGGTGTAGAAAGGGTGGGTGTTGGTGTAGGGGTGGGTGTCAGTGTAGAGGTGGGTGTTGGTGTAGAGGTGGTGGGTGTCGGTGTAGAAATGGAGGCTGTTAATGTAGAGGTGGGTGTCAGTGTAGAGGTGGGTGTCGTTGTAGAAATGGTGGGTGTTGGTGTAGAGGTGGGTGTTAGTGTAGAAATGGTGGGTGTCGGTGTAGAGGTGGGTGTTGGTGTAGAAATGGTGGGTGTCAGTGTAGAGGTGGGTATCAGTGTAGAGGTGGGTGTCGGTGTAGAGGTCGGTATCGGTGTAGATGTGGGTGTCGGTGTAGAAAGGGTGGGTGTCGGTGTAGAGGTGGGTATCGGTGTAGAGGAGGGTGTCGGTGTAGAGGTGGGTGTTCGTGTAGAAATGGTGGGTGTCGGTGTAGAGGTGGGTGTCAGTGTAGACGTGGGTGTCGGTATAGAAAGGGTGGGTGTCGGTGTAGAAATGGTGGGTGTCGGTGTAGAGGTGGGTGTCAGTGTAGACGTGGGTGTCGGTGTAGAAATGATGGGTGTCGGTGTAGAGGTGGGTGTCAGTGTAGACGTGGGTGTCGGTGTAGAAAGGGTGGGTGTTGGTGTAGAGGTGGGTGTCAGTGTAGAGGTGGGTGTTGGTGTAGAGGTGGTGGGTGTCGGTTTAGAAATGGAGGCTGTTAATGTAGAGGTGGGTGTCAGTGTAGAGGTGGGTGTCGTTGTAGAAATGGTGGGTGTTGGTGTAGAAGTGGGTGTTGGTGTAGAAACGGTGGGTGTAAGTGTAGAGGTGGGTATCAGTGTAGAGGTGGGTGTCGGTGTAGAGGTGGGTATCGGTGTAGATGTGGGTGTTGGTGTAGAGGTGGGTGTTGGTGTAGAGGTGGGTGTGAGTATAGAGCTGGGTGTCAAGGTAGAGGTGGGTGTTGGTGTAGAGGTGGTGGGTGTCGGTGTAGAAATGGTGGGTGTCAGCGTAGAGGTGGGTGTCGGTGTAGAGGTGGTGGGTGTCGGTGTAGAAATGGTGGGTGTCGGTGTAGAGGTGGGTGTCAGTGTAGACGTGCGTGTCGGTGTAGAAAGGGTGGGTGTTGGTGCAGAGGTGGGTGTCAGTGTAGAGGTGGGTGTTGGTGTAGAGGTGGTGGGTGTCGGTGTAGAAATGGAGACTGTTAATGTAGAGGTGGGTGTCAGTGTAGAGGTGGGTGTCGTTGTAGAAATGGTGGGTGTTGGTGTAGAGGTGGGTGTCGGTGTAGAGGTGGTGGGTGTCGGTGTAGAAATGGTGGGTGTCAGCGTAGAGGTGGGTGTCGGTGTAGAGGTGGTGGGTGTCGGTGTAGAAATGGTGGGTGTCGGTGTAGAGGTGGGTGTCAGTGTAGACGTGGGTGTCGGTGTAGAAAGGGTGGGTGTCGGTGTAGAAATGGTGGGTGTCAGTGTAGAGGTGGGTGTCAGTGTAGAGGTGGTGGGTGTCGGTGTAGAAATGGTGGGTGTCGGTGTAGAGGTTGGTGTCAGTGTAGACATGGGTGTCGGTGTAGAAAGGGTGGGTGTTGGTGTAGAGGTGGGTGTTGGTGTAGAGGTGGTGGGTGTCGGTGTAGAAATGGAGGCTGTTAATGTAGAGGTGGGTGTCAGTGTAGAGGTGGGTGTCGTTGTAGAAATGGTGGGTGTTGGTGTAGAGGTGGGTGTTAGTGTAGAAATGGTGGGTGTCGGTGTAGAGGTGGGTGTTGGTGTAGAAATGGTGGGTGTCAGTGTAGAGGTGGGTATCAGTGTAGACGTGGGTGTCGGTGTAGAGGTCGGTATCGGTGTAGATGTGGGTGTCGATGTAGAAAGGGTGGGTGTCGGTGTAGAGGTGGGTATCGGTGTAGAGGAGGGTGTTGGCGTAGAGGTGGGTGTTGGTGTAGAAATGGTGGGTGTTGGTGTAGAGGTGGGTGTCAGTGTAGAAATGGTGGGTGTCGGTGTAGAAGTGGGTGTTGCTGTAGAAATGGTGGGTGTCAGAGTAGAGGTGGGTGTCGGTGTAGAAATGGTGGGGGTCAGTGTAGAGCTGGGTGTCAATGTAGAGGTGGGTGTCGGTGCAGAAAGTGTGGGTGTCGGTGTAGAAATGGTGGGTGTCGATGTAGAAGTGGGTGTCAGCGTAGAGGTGGGTGTCGGTGTAGAAAGGGTGGGTGTCGGTGTAGAGGTGGGTGCCAGTGTAGAAGTGGGTGTCGATGTAGAGGTGGGTGTCGGTGTAGAGGTAGGTGATGGTGTAGAGGTGGGTGTCAGCGTAGAGGTGGGTGTCGGTGTAGAAATGGTGGGGGTCAGTGTAGAGGTGGGTGTCAGTGTAGAGCTGGATGTCAAGGTAGAGGTGGGTGTCGGTGCAGAAAGTGTGGGTGTCAGTGTAGAAATGGTGGGTGTCGGTGTAGAGGTGGGTGTCAGTGTAGACGTGGCTGTTGGTGTAGAAAGGGTGGGTGTTGGTGTAGAGGTGGGTGTCAGTGTAGAGGTGGGTGTTGGTGTAGAGGTGGTGGGTGTCGGTGTGGAAATGGAGACTGTTAATGTAGAGGTGGGTGTCAGTGTAGAGGTGGGTGTCGTTGTAGAAATGGTAGGTGTTGGCGTAGAGGTGTGTGTCGGTGTAGAGGTGGTGGGTGTCGGTGTAGACGTGGGTGTCGGTGTAGAGGTGGGTGTCGGTGTAGAAATGGTGGGGGTCAGTGTAGATGTGGGTGTCGGTGTAGAGGTGGGTGTCGTTGTAGAAATGGTGGGTGTTGGTGTAGACGTGGGTGTCGGTGTAGATGTGGGTGTCGGTGTAGAAAGGGTGGGTGTCGGTGTAGACGTGGTTGTCGGTGTAGAGGTGGGTGTTGGTGTAGAAATGGTGGTTGTCAGTGTAGAGGTGGGTGTTGGTCTAGAGGTGGGTGTCGGTGTAGAAATGGTGGGTGTCAGTTTAGATGTGGGTGTCGGTGTAGAAAGGGTGGGTGTCGATGTAGAGGTGGGTGTCGGTGTAGAAAGTGTGGGTGTTGGTGCAGAGGTGGGTGTTGGTGTAGAGGCGGTAGGTCTCGGTGTAGAAATGGTGGGTGTCAGAGTAGAGGTGGGTGCCGATGTAGAGGTGAGTGTCAATGTAGAGTTGGGTGTCGGTGTAGAAATGGTGGGTGTCAGTGTAGAGGTGGCAGGTATTGGTGTAGAGGTGGGTGTCGGTTTAGAAATGGAGGGTGTAGGTGTAGAGGTGGGTTTCAGTGTAGCTGTGGGTGTCGGTTTAGAAAGGGTGGCTGTCGGTGTAGAGGTGGGTGTCGGTGTAGAGGTGGGTGTCGGTGTAGAGGTGGGTTTCAGTGTAGAGGTGGGTGTTGTTGTAGAAAGTGTGGGTGTCGGTGTAGAGGTGAGTGTCGGTGGAGAAATGGTGGGTATCAGGGTAGAAATGGTGGGTATCAGTGTTGATGTCGGTGTCACTGTAGAGGTGGCGGGTGTCGGTGTAGAGGTGGGTGTTGGTGTAGAAATGGTGGGTGTTGGTGTAGAGGTGGGTGTCGGTGTAGCGGTGGGTGATGGTGTAGAGCTGGGTGTCAGCGTAGAGGTGGGTGTCAGTGGAGAAATGGTGGGTATCGATGTAGATGTCGGTGTCAGTGTAGAGGTGGCGGGTGTCGGTGTAGAGGTGGGTGTTGGTGTAGAAATGGTGGGTGCCGGGGTAGAGGTGGGTATCGGTGTAGAGGTGGGTATCTGTATAGAGGTGGGTGTCAGTGTAGAGGTGGGTGTCGGTGTAGAAATGGTGGGTGTCGGTGTAGAGGTGGGTGTCAACGTAGACGTGGCAGGTATTGGTGTAGAGGTGGGTGTCAGTGTAGAAATGGTGGCGGTCAGTGTAGAGGTGGGTGTCAGTGTAGAGCTGGGTGTCAAGGTAGAGGTGGGTGTCGGTGCAGAACGTGTGGGTGTCGGTGTAGAAATGGTGGTTGTCGGGGTAGAAGTGGGTGTCAGCGTAGAGGTGGGTGTCAGTGTAGACGTGGGTGTCGGTGTAGAAAGGGTGGGTGTTGGTGTAGAGGTGGGTGTCAGTGTAGAGGTGGGTGTTGGTGTAGAGGTGGTGGGTGTCGGTGTAGAAATGGAGGCTGTTAATGTAGAGGTGGGTGTCAGTGTAGAGGTGGGGGTCGTTGTAGAAATGGTGGGTGTCAGTGTAGAAGTGGGTGTTGGTGTAGAAATGGTGGGTGTCAGTGTAGAGGTGGGTGTCGATGTAGAGGTTGGTGTCGGTGTAGAGGTGGGTGATGGTGTAGAGGTGGGTGTCAGCGTAGAGGTGGGTGTCAGTGTAGAGTTGGTTGGTGTCGGTGTAGAAATGGCAGGTGTAGGTGTAGAGCTGGGTGTCGGTGTAGAAAGGGTGGGTGTCGGGGTAGAAATGGTGGGTATCGGTGTAAATGTCAGTGTCAGTGTACAGGTGGCGGGTGTCGGTGTAGAGGTGGGTGTCGGTGTAGAGGAGGTGGGTGTCGGTGTAGAAATGGTGGGTGTCGGTGTAGACGTGGGTGTCGGTGTAGAGGTGGTGGGTGTCAGTGTAGAGTTGGTGGTCACTGTGGAGGTAGATATGGTCGTTACTGAGGAAGTAAACCAAGCGGAGTTTAGGTCAGTGAACTTTTGGTGGAGGACGCCATGGAGGTCTCAGCTGAGGTGATCCCCGGGATGCTCGTGGGAGTCCCATGGGAGCTTGTGGTAGTTCTGAGAAAGCTGGTGGGATTTTCATGGGTGCTGCTCTGGGTCCCAGGGGGCTCATCGGGGTTTTAGGGGTGCTGGCAGGGGTCTCTGTAGTGATTTCTCTGCTCCCTGTTATGCTGTTGCTCCCTGTGGAGGCTGCATCACTCTGCGCCGTGTTGAGGCCGCCCCGTCCCACACCTTTCCCCTTTGCCTCCCCTCCGGCCTCACCCGTGGCCGTGCCCCCTTCCCCCCTGGCCTCTTCCCCACTTTCGCTTTCATCTGACCCTTGTCCTGTTCCTGTTCACACGTCCGTGGGACGGGTGGGGCAGAGGCTGCATAGGAGGACATGGACTCCAGTGTCCCAATTTTTGGCCTCTTCTGCCCAAGCTCATGGCCTCCACTGTCCCAGTTCTGGCCTCCAGTGCCCCAATCCTGACTTCAACTGCCCCAATTCTGGCCTCCTGTGCCCAAATTTTTGCCTCCACTGCCCCAGTTCCGGCCTCCGATGCCACAGTTCTGGCCTCCACCGCCCCCAATTCATCATCTACACTGCCACGATTTGTGGCCTCCCCTGCCCCAATTTTGACCTCCACTGGCCCTCATCAGTGCCATCACCGCGGGGCAGGAGGCTGTGGAGTGTCTCCATCCCCATCCTTATCCTCGTTCTCCTCCCCAATGTCCCTGTCCCCCTCCCCAGTGTCCCCGTCCCGCTCCCCAATGTACCAGCCCCCGTCCCCACCAGGACGGTGCCACCTCAGGCCATGGAGGCCGATTCCTCCCTCAGCCTCCCCAGCGCACCCCAAGGAGATGCCCCAGGGGAGGACGCCTCCTCCCGCCCCCATGGCTGCATTTCGGTGACCCCTGGCCAGGCTGCACTCACCTGCCACTTCCCCGTAGAGGAGGAGGAGGAAGAGGAGGAGGAAGGCCTGGGTGCAAGACCCCATCTTGCTGCCCCCCAGCCCCGCGGCGCTGCCAGCAGCATCCCAGTGCGGAGCCATGCCTGGGGCAGGAGTGGCAGTGGGGAACTTTGCCCTTCTGCAGGGAGGAGCTGCGTGTTCCCAGGGCAGGCAGTGTTTTGGGGGGGGCACGGCCGTTCCCAGACCAATTGTGGGCACCATGACTGTGGGGACAAACATGACGGTCCCCTCCCCATTACTGGGGACAACCACGACGGCCCCCTCCCCAGTATCACCACCCTGGGGGTATCGCGGTGTCCTGGGGAGGGGGTGTTTGTTCCTTTTGGGGTGAATCTGACCCAATTTGGGGACTGGGGGCTGGGGTTGGGGGCTGGTAGATGGATTCCAGCCATCGTGGGGTCTTCCCAGGTCGTGTCCAACCATCGTTGGGTTCTCCAAGATTGATTCCAACCATCACTGGTTGGTCCAAGATCATTTCCAACCATCTTTGTGTCCCCCAACATCAATTCCAATCATTGTTGGGTCCCCAAGATCGATTCCAACCATCGCAGTGTGCTCAGGTGGCCAAGAAGGCCAACAGCATCCTGGCTTGCATAAGAAGCAGTGTGGCCAGCAGGGCTAGGGAGGTGGTTGTCCCCCTGTACTCGGCTCTGGTGAGGCCACACCTCGAGTACTGTGTTCAGTTTTGGGCCCCTCACTACAAGAAGGACACGGAGGTGCTCGAGCGAGTCCAGAGAAGGGCAACGAGGCTGGTGAGGGGTCTGGAGAACAAGTCTTACGAGGAGCGGCTGAGGGAGCTGGGGGTGTTCAGTCTGGAGAAGAGGAGGCTCGGGGCGACCTTATCGCTCTCTACAGGTACCTTAAAGGAGGCTGTAGCGAGGTGGGGGTTGGGCTATTCTCCCACGTGCCTGGTGACAGGACGAGGGGGAAGGGGCTGAAGTTGCACCAGGGGAGGTTTAGGTGGGATATTAGGAAGAACTTCTTTACTGAAAGGGTTGTGAGGCATTGGGATGGGCTGCCCAGGGAAGTGTCTGAGTCACCATCCCTGGAGGTCTTTAGAAGACGTTTAGATGTAGAGCTCAGTGATATGGTTTAGTGGAGGACTTGTTAGTGCTAGGTCAGGGGTTGGACTCGGTGATCTTGGAGGTCTCTTCCAACCTAGATGGTTCTGTGATTCTGTGATATGGGGGCATTTGGAGCCATTTGGGGATATTTTGGTGTTTTTTTTTTTTTTTTCAGGTCTATTCCAGGTCCAATGTTCAGGCTGCTTTGGGGCCGTTCTGGGGCACTTTGGGGCTTTTCTATTCCAGGGCTGTCTTGGGGTCCACTTTCGGGCCATTTCAGGTCTATTTTGGGACATTTGGGGACTGTTTGGGGACGTATGGAGACATTTAGGTGTGTTTTGTGTTCACTTTGGGGCAATTTGTGTTCATTTTTGAGGCATTTGGGGCAATTAGGGAGCACATCCACATCCTTTTTGTCTCCCAACCCCATCAGTGATGTCCCCCCATCCCTGGTGCCCCCCATCTCCATCCCTGGCGTCCCCCATCCCCATCTTTGGTGTCCCCCCATCTTTGGTGTCCCCCCCATCTTTGGTGTCCATCCCTATCCCTTGTGCCCCCCATCTCCATCCACCATGTCTCCCATCCCCAATGTCCCCTGTCCCTGTCACCTTCCCCTGAGGCTTTGCTGGTGCCCAGGGA
The DNA here is from genome assembly GCF_964211835.1 of Anser anser. NCBI lineage: Eukaryota > Metazoa > Chordata > Aves > Anseriformes > Anatidae > Anser > Anser anser. Next base: position 106,505 of record NC_139754.1, read on the forward strand.
GCTGCCAGCACCTGTAGGGCTGGGGGCATTTGGAGACCTTCTAGGACCTGTAGGGCTGGGGGGATTTGGGGTGAATCTGACCTCAATTTGGAACTGGGAGCTGGGAATTTGTGGGTTCTGGTGGCTTCCAGCTCTGGTGGAGACCCCCCAGAAGGACCTAGATGGACCCCAGCAGCTGCAGCCCCAAGGGGGCCGTGGTTGGCTGGTTCCCACCCTGGACCCAACATCCCCTGTGTCCATGGCTGGCGTGGGGCCGGAGGCAGCAGCAGAATTTTTGTTGGGATGCACAGAATTTTTATTGGGATTGCCCAACCCTAAGTGGGATGGGCAGGCGCTGGCCGGGAGTCTTGTCCCCCACTGCCAGGTTCTGCAAACACAGGTCTTTCCTCCTCGTCGCTGAGCAAAAAAGCATGCCCGGGTCCTGCCTAGCCCATTTCCAGTCACTGCTGGGCTGTCCTGGGCCGCTTCCAGCTCCACCAGGGTCCTACAGATTGCTTCCAGCCGTGGTTGGGCCTTCAAAGAGCATTTCCAGCCGTGGTTGGGTCTTCCAAGAGCATTTTCAGCCATGATTGTGTCTTCCAAGAGCATTTTGAGTCATGGCTGGGTTGTGATTCCAAGAGCATTTCCAGTCATAGTTAGGTCTCCCGGTTGGGTCTCCCCAGTTTGACCCCTGGCCGAGTCTTCCCAAATTGTTCCCAGCCCATATGGTTCTTCCCAGATTACTCCCATGGGCACCGTGGTGAGCAGGAGATAACAATGACCTTGGAAGCCGCGTCGCTGAGAAGGTACTGGAAGTTCTGGTGGGCACCAAGGTCAGCAGGAGGCAACGTTTTCCTTGGAATCAGCATTGTTGAGAAGGTCCTGGAAGTGCTGGTGGGCACTGAGGTAAGCAGGAGGCAACATAGTCCTTGGAATCAGCAACATTGAGAAGGTCCTGGAGGTCCTGGTGGGCAATGAGGTGAGGAGGGGCCAGCGAAGACCTTGGAGGAGAAGCATTGAGAAGATTCTTGGTTCCCACATCCCCCTGCCCCACACCACTCTGCCCCACATCCCTCTGCCCCCACCCCAGCCCCACACCCTGTGTTCCCACCCCACATTCCCCTGCCCCACATACCTGGGTCACAACTGCGGTCGCAGTGAGGGTCTGGCGATCTGCATCTGCGGGGGGGTGGAGAGAAAAGAGAAGGGGATGGAGGTGAGACGGGTCCAGGGGGGCTGTGGGATGGGGGGGGGAGTGCAGGAGGGGGGACGGGTCTGGGGGAGCACCCACCGGGATGTCAGTGTTCACCCCTTCCAGCGAGGCCGTGAAGCTCCGTAGGCTGCCTCCTGTTGGGGACATGCGTGGGGGATGATAGGGTGAGCGGTGGGGCTGGGGGAGCAGCTGTGGTCCCACCGCCCCCCCCCAGTGCTGCCCCCCCGAGCCCTCCCAACCTGGGTCGGTGGCGTTGCTGTTGCTGAGGACGAAGCCGTCGGATGCCGTCCAGGTGCCGCCATCGTTCTCATACCAGCTCTCCTCAACGGTGGCCGAAGTGTTCCTGGGGGACAGCGCCAGGGGGCTTGGAGGGAGCAGGAGGACAGGGGAGGGGGCTGTGCCCCCCCGTCCCCAGCCTGCCCAGATGTCCGCCAACAAACCCGGTCTGAACCCAAACTAAGGCCAGGTGTCTGCCACCAGCCCACATGTCCGTCACCAACCAACCAACCCAAAAGACCCCGGACCATCCAACCCATTAAACCCAACCCAACCAACCAGCCCAACCAACCTAACCCAACTCAACCGAACTCAACCCAAACCACCCCAAACAAACCAACCCAGAAGACCCCAAATCATTCAACCCTACTAAACCCAACCCTACTAAACCCAACCTAACCACCCCAACCCATCCAAACCAAACCACTCCAACCCAACTCACCTCAACCCAACCCAACCAACCCAACCAACCTAATCCAATCCACACCAACAATCCCTGCCCCTCTACCTCTTCCTGCCCTTCTTCCGTATCACCAGCAGCACAGCAAGGGTGATGCAGGCGACGAGCAGCACTGTGATCACCACCCCCAACCCGGTGGCTACCTTGCTGACACGCCCGGAGCACCGGGTGCCCGTGTACCAGTAGAGCGATTCATCCCGGCAGCTGCAGGGACAAAGAAGGGTCAGGCCCGATGCTCCCAGGGGGGCGGGGGTGTGCACAGAGGGACGCGTGGTGGCACTCACAAGCACTGTGGCCCGGCGCGGGTGACGCGGCACTCGCCATGGTGGCAGTCCATGGTGCCGGGCGTGTTGGCCGTGCAGTTGGTGACGCAGCGGATGATGTTGCTCATGTTCTGCGCGTAATAATAGTCCTGGTAGCCAACGGGCGCCCGCTGCTGGCACAGTGCTGAGGAGGGGGCACGGAAGGAGGGTCAGATGGGGTGGTGGGGTGTATAGGGGCTGGTGGGGTACATAGTGGGCTCAGGGGGTGAATGGCGGGGTCTGTGGGGGCACCCTGGCCATCCAGACCTCACCGTCAAATGAAGTGGACTCCGTCATGTTCTTGATGATGGGACTGGGTGGCACCTTGAAGCAGACGATGGCTGCGGGGAGAGAGAGGCTGTCAGGGACCCTTCTCTGGGGCCTCCCCGAGGGGTCGGGGGGCAAGAGGGGAGGACGGGACACCCACAGGAGTCATTCTCGCAGTCGCCCTGGCTGTCAGCAGTCTCCTGAAGCTTCTGCACCAGCTCCTTCGTCTTGTTCTGGAACTCCTCGGTCAGGTTGGGGCTGGCGGTGGTTCTGAAGATGACCTCGTGGTCCACGTTGAGGCCGGTGCCCACGGAGGAGGACGTGGAGGCTCCCCCGGCCCTGCGCACCCGGGCTCCCCGCCTGCTGGAGGCCCCTGGCACAATGCGGAGGATCTTCACACCCTCGTAGCCGGGCACGGAGCTGTAGATCTTGGCCATCTGCCAGGTCAAGGGGCGCCGTGAGGATGGGTGCGGTGTGGCCTGGCCTCCCCTCACAGGACCTGGCCTCCCCTCTCACTCCCAGCCTCCCCTCTTGCTCCTGGTCTCCCCTCTCGCTCCCGGCTTCCCCTCGTGCTCCTGGGCCTCACCTCCTGCCGGAATTGCTTCTCAAAGTTCTCGTAGGCCTCCGAGCGGGGGTCCTGCAGCTCCTCTGTGTAGTTGAAGTTGGTGACGGTCACCACCAGCTCCACGTTGGCCACGATCGTCCCCTCAATGGCTGCGGGAGGCAGGAGGGGGCTGAGCGCGGGGGGCCAGGGTCGGGCGGAGGCCGTGGGCTGGGGGGAGGCCGCACTTACGGATCTCGGTGGTGATGGAGTCGCTGAAGAACTCACACAAGGGGCCGTAGAAGTCAGAGGGGCAGACGCACTTGATACTGTCGTAGTAGCCTCCATTCTGGCAGACCACTGCGGGGAGACCGGAGGTCAGGGAGCGCCTCCGGGGGCACCCAGGCGTCGGGGTCCCACGAGGAGATCCCGAGGAGGACGGGGGCGAGGGGTAGCGATGGAGGCCTGGGAGGAGGGGTGGAGGAGGGAGGAGGGCAAGAGAAGAGAGGACAGGAAGGATATGGAGGCTGACCTGGAGGAACAGTGGTGGTCGCTCGGGTGGTGGTGGTTGTTGGGGTGGTGGGGGTCGTTGTTGGGGTGGTGGGGGTCGTTGTTGGGGTGGTAGTAGTGCTGGTGGTTGTGGTCGTTGGGGTGGTGGTAGTGGTGGTGGTTGTGGTCATTGGGGTGGTGGTGGTCATTGTGGTCGTCGTGATAGTGGTCATGGTGCTGGTTGTGGTTGTTGGGGAGGCGGTGGTGGTTACGGGGGTGGTGGTGACAGTCATTGGGGAGGTGGTGGGGGTCACTAGAGCTGTACTGGTGGTTCCTGGGATAGTGCTGGAGGTCACTGGGACGGTGCTGGAGATCCCTGGGGAGATGCTGGAGCTCACTGGGGAGGTGCTGGAGCTCACTGGGGAGGTGCTGGAAGTCACTGGGACAGTGCTGGAGGTCACTGGGACGGTGCTGGAGATCACTGGGGAGGTGTCGGAGGGCACTGGGATGCTGCTTGAGGTCACTGGGGAGGTGCTGGAGCTCACTGGGGAGGTGCTGGAGGTCACTGGGAAGGTGCTGGAGCTCACTGGGTTGGTGCTCGAGCTCACTGGGCCGGTGCTGGAGCTCACTAGGATGGTGCTGGAGCTCACTAGAACAGTATTGGAGGTCTCTGGGGAGGTGCTGGAGGTCACTGGGATGGTGCTGGAGGTCACTGGGGAGATGCTGGAGCTGTCCAAGGAGGTGTTGGAGGTCCCTGGGGAGGAGCTGGAGGTCCCTGGGGAGACGCTCGAGGTGTCTGGAGAGGTGCTGGAGGTGTCTGGGTAGGTGCTGGAGGTGGCTGGAGAGGTGCTGGAGGTGTCTGGGGAGGTGCTGAACGTGTCTGGGGAGATGCTGGAGGTGGATGGAGAGATGCTGGAGGTCACTGGGGAGATGCTGGAGGTGTCTGGGGAGGTGCTGGAGGTTTCTGGGGAGGTGTTGGAGGTCACTGGGGAGATGGTGGAGGTCACTGGGGAGATGCTGGAGGTCTCTGTGGAGGTGCTGGAGGTGGCTGGAGAGGTGCTGGAGGTCTCTAGGGAGGTGCTGGAGGTGTCTGGGGAGATGCTGGTTGTCCCTGGGGAGGTGCTGAAGGTGTCTGGGGTGGTGCTGGAGGTTTCTGGGGAGATGCTGGAGGTGTCTGGGGAGGTGCTGGAGGTGTCTGGGGAGGTACTGGAGGTTTCTGGGGAGATGCTGGTGGTCATTGGAGAGGTGCTGGAGGTGTCTGGGGAGAGGCTGGAGGTCACTGGAGACATGCTGGAGGTGTCTGGGGTGGTGCTGGATGTCACTGGGGAGATGCTGGAGGTGTCTGGGGAGATACTGGAGGTGTCTGGGTAGATGCTGGAGGTGTCTGAGGAGGTGCTGGAGGTCACTGGGGAGATGGTGGAGGTGACTCGGGAAGTGGTGGAGGTCTCTGGGGTGGTGCTGGAGGTGACTGGGGAAATGCTGGAGATCTCTGGGGAGATGCTGGAGGTGTCTGGGGAGGTGCTGGAGGTGTCTGGGGTGGTGCTGGAGGTGTCTGGGGAGGTACTGGAGGTGTCTGGGTAGATGCTGGAGGTGTCTGAGGAGGTGCTAGAGGTCACTGGGGATATGCTGGAGGTGTCTGGGTAGATGCTGGAGGTGTCTGGGGAGGTGCTGGAGGTCTCTGGGGAGATGCTGGAGGTCACTGGGGTGGTGCTGGAGGTCTCTGGGGAGGTGCTGGGGGTCTCTGGGGAGGTGCTGGGGGTCTCTGGGGAGGTGCTGGAGGTCACTGGGGAGACAGTGGAGGTGTCTGGGGTGGTGCTGGAGGTATCCGGGGAGATGCTGGTGGTCACTGGGGAGAAGCTGAAGGTGGCTAGGGAGATGCTGGAAGTGTCTGGGGAGGTGCTGGAGGTCTCTGGGGAGGTGCTGGAGGTCACTGGGGAGAAGCTGAAGGTGGCTGGGGAGGTGCTGGAGGTGGCTGCGGAGATGCTGGAGGTGGCTGCGGAGATGCTGGAGGTGGCTGGAGAGACACTGGAGGTGTCTGAGCAGGTGCTGGAGGTCACTGGGGAGGGGCTGGAGGTCTCTCGGGTGGTGCTGAGGGTGTCTGGGGAGAAGCTGGAGGTCACTGGAGACATGCTGGAGGTGTCTGGGGAGGTGCTGGAGGTTTCTGGGGAGGTGTTGGACGTCACTGGGGAGATGGTGGAGGTCACTGGGGAGATGTTGGAGGTCTCTGTGGAGATGCTGGAGGTATCTGTGGAGGTGCTGGCGGTCTCTGTGGAGATGCTGGAGGTCTCTGGGGAGGTGCTGGAGGTCACTGGGGAGGTGCTGGAGGTCACTGTGGAGGTGCTGGAGGTGTCTGGGTAGATGCTGGAGGTCACTGTGGAGGTGCTGGAGGTGTCTGGGGAGATGCTGGAGGTCACTATGGAGATGCTGGAGGTGCCACAGGTGGTGCTGGAGGTCTCTGGGGATTTGCTTGAGGTCACTGGGAAGGTGCTGGAGATCTCTGGGGAGGTGCTGGAGGTCACTGGGGAGGTCCTGGAGGTGTCTGGGGTGGTGCTGGTGGTTTCTGGGGAGATGCTGGTGGTCACTGGGGAGGTGCTGATGGTGTCTGGGGAGAAGCTGAAGGTGGCTGGAGAGATGCTGGAGGTGTCTGGGGAGGTGCTGGAGGTGGCTGGAGAGGTGCTGGAGGTGTCTGGGGAGGTGCTGGAGGTTTCTGGGGAGGTGCTGGAGGTCACTGTGGAGGTGCTGGAGGTGTCTGGGTAGATGCTGGAGGTCACTGTGGAGGTGCTGGAGGTGTCTGGGGAGATGCTGGAGGTCACTATGGAGATGCTGGAGGTGCCACAGGTGGTGCTGGAGGTCTCTGGGGATTTGCTGGAGGTCACTGGGAAGGTGCTGGAGATCTCTGGGGAGGTGCTGGAGGTCACTGGGGAGGTCCTGGAGGTGTCTGGGGTGGTGCTGGTGGTTTCTGGGGAGATGCTGGTGGTCACTGGGGAGGTGCTGATGGTGTCTGGGGAGAAGCTGAAGGTGGCTGGAGAGATGCTGGAGGTGTCTGGGGAGGTGCTGGAGGTGGCTGGAGAGGTGCTGGAGGTGGCTGGGGAGTTGCTGGAGGTGGCTGGGGAGATGCTGGAGGTGGCTGGAGAGATGTTGGTGGTCACTGGGGAGATGCTGGAGGTGTCTGGGGTGGTGCTGGAGGTTTCTGGAGAGATGCTTGTGGTCACTGGAGAGGTGCTGGAGATCTCTGGGGAGGTGCTGGAGGTCACTGGAGAGGTGCTGGAGGTCTCTGGGGAGGTACTGGAGGTGTCTGGGTAGATGCTGGAGGTGTCTGAGGAGGTGCTGGAGGTCACTGGGTAGATGCTGGAGGTGACTGGGGAAGTGCTGGAGGTCTCTGGGGTGGTGCTGAAGGTGTCTGGGGAGATGGTGGAGGTCACTAGAGACATGCTGGTGGTGTCTGGAGAGGTGCTGGAGGTTTCTCGGGAGGTGTTGGACGTCACTGGGGAGATGGTGGAGGTCACTGGAGAGATGCTGGAGGTGTCTGGGTAGATGCTGGAGTTCACTGTGGAGGTGCTGTAGGTCTCTGTGGAGGTGCTGGAGGTGTCTGGGGTGGTGCTGGAGGTTTCTGGAGAGATGCTGGTGGTCACTGGGGAGGTGCTGGAGGTGTCTGGGGTGGTGCTGGAGGTTTCTGGGGAGATGCTGATGGTGCCTGGGGTGGTGCTGGAGGTTTCTGGGGAGATGCTGGTGGTCACTGGAGAGGTGCTGGAGGTGTCTGGGGAGGTGCTGGAGGTGTCTGGGGAGATGCTAGAGGTCAGTTGGGAGGTGCTGGAGGTGTCTGGGGTGGTGCTGGAGGTTTCTGGAGAGATGCTGGAGGTGTCTGGGGAGGTGCTGGAGGTCACTGGGGAGGTGCTAGAGGTCAGTGGGGAGGTGCTGGAGGTGTCTGGGGAGGTGCTGGAGGTGGCTGGAGAGGTGCTGGAGGTGTCTGGGGAGGTGCTGGAGGTCACTGGGGAGGTGCTAGAGGTCAGTGGGGAGGTGCTGGAGGTGTCTGGGGAGGTGCTGGAGGTTTCTGGGGAGATGGTGGTGGTCACTGGGGAGGTGATGAAGGTGTCTGGGGAGAAGCTGAAGGTGTCTGGGGGGGTACTGGAAGTGGCTGGAGAGGTGCTGGAGGTGTCTGGGGAGGTGCCTGAGGTCACTGGGGAGGTGCTAGAGGTCACTGAGGAGGTGCTGGAGGTGTCTGGGGTGGTGCTGGAGGTTTCTGGAGAGATGCTGGTGGTCACTGGAGAGGTGCTGGAGGTATCTGGGGAGGTGCTGGAGGTGGCTGGAGAGGTGCTGGAGGTGTCTGGGGAGGTGCTGGAGGTCACTGGGGAGGTGCTAGAGATCAGTGGGGAGTTGCTGGAGGTCTCTGGGGTGGTGCTGGAGGTGTCTGGGGAGATGCTGGAGGTCGCTGGAGATATGCTTGAGGTGTCTGGGGAGGTGCTGGAGGTCACTGGAGAAATGCTGGAGATCTCTGGGGAGGTGCTGGAGGTTTCTGGGGAGGTGTTGGAGGTCACTAGAGAGGTGCTGGAGGTGTCTGGGGTGGTGCTGGAGGTGTCTGGGGAGGTACTGGAGGTGTCTGGGTAGATGCTGGAGGTGTCTGAGGAGGTGCTGGAGGTCACTCGGGAGATGCTGGAGGTGACTGGGGAAGTGCTGGAGGTCACTGTGGAGGTGCTGGACGTCGCTAGAGATATGCTGGAGGTGTCTGGGGAGGTGCTGGAGGTGTCTGAGGAGGTGCTGGAGGTCACTGGGGAGATGCTGGAGGTGTCTGGGGAGAAGCTGGAGGTCACTGGAGACGTGCTGGAGGTGTCTGGGGAGGTGCTAGAGGTGTCTGGGTAGATGCTGGATGTCACTGTGGAGGTGCTGGAGGTCTCTGGGGAGATGGTGGAGGTGCCTGGGGTGGTGCTGGAGGTATCTGGGGAGATGTTGGAGGTCACTGGAGAAATGCTGGAGGTGTCTGGGGAGGTGCTGGAGATATCTGGGGAGGTGCTGAAGGTGTCTGGGGAGGTGCTGGAGGTCACTGGGGAGATGCTGGAGGTGTCTGGGGAGAAGCTGGAGGTCACTGGAGACGTGCTGGAGGTGTCTGGGGAGAAGCTGGAGGTCACTGGAGACGTGCTGGAGGTGTCTGGGGAGGTGCTAGAGGTGTCTGGGTAGATGCTGGATGTCACTGTGGAGGTGCTGGAGGTCACTGGGGAGATGGTGGAGGTGCCTGGGGTGGTGCTGGAGGTATCTGGGGAGATGTTGGAGGTCACTGGAGAAATGCTGGAGGTGTCTGGGGAGGTGCTGGAGATATCTGGGGAGGTGCTGAAGGTGTCTGGGGAGGTGCTGGAGGTCACTGGGGAGATGCTGGAGGTGTCTGAGGAGGTGCTGGAGATATCTGGGGAGATGCTGGAGGTGTCTGGGGAGGTGCTGGAGGTGTCTGTGGAGATGCTGGGGGTCACTGAGGAGGTGCTGAAGGTGTCTGGGGTGGTGCTGGAGATCTCTGGCGAGATGCTGGAGGTGGCTGAGGTGGTGCTGGAGGTCGCTGCAGAAATTATATAGGTCCCTTATGTGGTGGTGCTGCTTCCTTTTGATGTAGAGGCCACATCACTGAGCGCCCTGTGGAGGCCGCCCCGTCCCGCACCTTTCCCCTTTGTACCCTCCGGCCTCGCCTGTGTCTGTTCCCATCCCGGCCTCTCCCCCACTTTCGCTTTCATCTGACCCTTGTCCTGTTCCCGTTCACATGTCCGTGGGACGGGTGGGGCGGAGGCCGCACAGGAGGACGTGGCCTCTGCTGTCCCAATTTTTGGTCTCTTATGCCCAAGTTCATGGCCTCCCCTGTCCCAATTCTGGCCTCTAGTGCCCCATTTGTGGCCTCAACTTCCCCAGTTCTGGCCTCAGCTGCCCCAATTTTTGCCTCCAGTGCCCCAATTCTGGCCTCCGATGCCCCAGTTCTGGCCTCCACCGCCCCAGTTCATCGTCTACACTGCCCCGATTTGTGGCCTCCCCTGCCCGATTTCTGGACTCCACTGGGCCTCATCAGTGCCATCACCGCAGAGTGGGGGGCTGTGGAGTGTCCCCATCCCTGTCCTTGTCCTCGTTCCCCTCCCCAATGTCCCTGTCCCCAGTGTCCCCGTCACCCTCCCCAAACTTGTCCCCCTCCCCAATGTCCTGTCCCTGTCCCCGAGAGGACGGTACCACCTCAGGGCGTGGAGGCCGATTCCCCTCTCAGCCTCCCCAACGCACCCCAAGGAGATGCCCCAGGGGAGGCTGCCTCCTCCCACCCCCATGGCTGCCTTTTTGTGCCCCCTGCCTGGGCTCCACTCACCCATTGCATCCCCGTAGAGGAGGAGGAGGAAGAGGAGGAAGAAGACCCAGGTGCAAGACCTCATCTTGGCGCCCCCCAGCCCTGCGGCGCTGCCGGCAGCATCCCAGTGCGGAGCCATACCTGGGGCAGGAGTGGCAGTGGGGAACTTTGCCCCTCTGCGGGGAGGAGCTGCTCATCCCCGGGGTGGGTGGTGGTTGGGGGACGGGCCGTGCCCGGACCAATCGTGGGCACCGTGACCGTGGGGACAAACATGACAGTCCCCTCCCCATTATTCAGGACAACCACGACGGCCCCCTCCCCGATATCGCTGCCCAAATTGGGGACTGGGAGCTGGGGCTGGGGGGCGGTAGGTTGATTCCAGCCATCGTGGGGTCTTCCCAGGTCGTGTCCAACCATCATTGGGTTCTCCAAGGTCGATTCCAATGACGTTGGGTTGTCCAAGATCATTTCCAACCATCTTTGTGTCCCCCAAGATCAATTCCAACCATCGTTGGGTCCTCTAATTTCGATTCCAACCATCGCAGTGTGCTCAGGTGGCCAAGAAGGCCAACAGCATCCTGGCTTGCATAAGAAGCAGTGTGGCCAGCAGGGCTAGGGAAGTGATTGTCCCCCTGTGCTCGGCTCTGGTGAGGCCGCACCTCGAGTACTGTGTTCAGTTTTGGGCCCCTCGCTAAAGGAAGGACATCGAGGTGCTCGAGCGAGTCCAGAGAAGGGCAACGAGGCTGGTGAGGGGTCTGGAGAACAAGTCTTACGAGGAGCGGCTGAGGGAGCTGGGGTTGTTCAGTCTGGAGAAGAGGAGGGAGGCTCAGGGGTGACCTTATCGCTCTCTACAGGTACCTTAAAGGAGGCTGTAGCGAGGCGGGGGTAGGTCTGTTCTCCCACGTCCCTGGTGACAGGACGAGGGGGAATTGTGCCAGGGGAGGTTTAGGTGGGATATTAGGAAGAACTTCTTTACTGAAAGGGTTGTGAGGCATTGGGATGGGCTGCCCAGGGAAGTGTCTGAGTCACCATCCCTGGAGGTCTTTAGAAGACGTTTAGATGTAGAGCTCAGTGATATGGTTTAGTGGAGGACTTGTTAGTGCTAGGTCAGGGGTTGGACTCGGTGATCTTGGAGGTCTCTTCCAACCTAGATGGTTCTGTGATTCTGTGATATGGGGGCATTTGGAGCCATTTGGAAATATTTTGATGTTTTTTTTTTTTTCAGGTCAATTCCAGGTCCAATGTTCAGGCTGCTTTGGGGCCGTTCCGGGGCACTTTGGGGCTTTTCTGTTCCGGGGCTGTCTTGGGGTCCACTTTTGGGCCATTTCAGGTCTGTTTTGGGGCTATTTGAAGAGGTTTGGGGACATTTAGGTGCATTTTGTGTTCAATTTGGGGCAAATGGTGTCCATTTTTGCGGCATTTGGGGCAATTAGGGAGCACATCCACATCCTTTTCGTCTCCCAACCCCATCAGTGATGTCCCCCCATCCCTGGTGCCCCCCATCTCCATCTGCCATATCCCCCGTCCCCAACGTCCCTCGTCCCTGTCATCATCCCATGAGGCTTTACTGGTGCCCAGGGAGCTGCCAGGACCTGTAGGGCTGGGGGCATTTGGGGACCTTCTAAGACCTGTAGGGCTGGGGGGATTTGGGGTGAATCTGACCCAAATTTCGGACCGGGAGCTGAGGATTTGTGGGTTCTGGTGGCTCCCGGCACTGGTGGAGACCCCCCAGAAGGACCCAGATGGACCCCAGCAGCTGCAGCCACAAGGGGGCCATGGTTGGCCGGTTCCCACCCCAGCCCCAACATCCCTTGTGACCACGGCTGGCGTGCGGCCAGAGGCAGCAGCAGAATTTTTGTTGGGATGCACAGAATTTTTATTGGGATTGCCCAACCCTAAGTGGAATGGGCAGACACTGCCCGGGAGTCTTGTCCCCCACTGCCAGGATCTGCAAACACAGGTGTTTCCTCCTCCTCGCTGAGCAAAAAAACATGCCTGGGTCCTGCCAAGCCCATTTCCAGTCACTGCTGGGCTGTCCTGGGCCACTTCCAGCTCTGCCAGGGTCCTACAGATTGCTTCCAAACATGGTTGGGTCTTCCCAGAACATTTTGAGCCATGTCTGGGTCTTCCAGGAGCATTTGGAGCCATGGTTCGCTCTTCAAAGTGCATTTCAAGTCATGGTTGGGTCTTCCAAGAGCATTTTGAGCCATGGTTGGGTTTTACAAGAGCATTTCCAGTCACAGTTGGGCCTCCCCAGTTGGGTCTCCCCAGGTTGACTCCTGGCTGAGTCTTCCCAAATTGTTCCCCATCCCATCTGCTTCTTCCCAGATTACTCCTGTGGGCATCGTGGTGAGCTGGAGCCAACGATGACCTTGGAATCAGCGTCGTTGAGAAGGTCCTGGAAGTGCTGGTGGGCACTGAGGTGACCAGGAGGCAACGTTGTCCTTGGAATCAGCATCATTGAGAAGGTCCTGGAGGTCCTGATGGGCACCGAGGTGAGGAGGAGGCAACATAGTCCTTGGAATCAGTGTCATTGAGAAGGTCCTGGAGGTCCTGGTGGGCATTGAGGTGAGGAGGGGCCAGCGAAGACCTTGGAGGAGAATCATTGAGAAGATTCTTGGTTCCCACATCCCCCTGCCCCACAGCGCTCTGCCCCACATCCCCCTGACCCCATCCCAGCCCCACACCGTGTGTTCCCACCCCACATTCCCCTGCCCCACATCTCACAGTACCTGGGTCACAACTGGGGTCGCAGTGAGGGTCTGGTGATCTGCATCTGCGGGGGGGTGGAGAGAAAAGAGAAGGGGATGGAGGTGAGATGGGTCCAGGGGGGCTGCGGGATGAAGGCTGAGTATGGGGGGGGGGAGGGCTGGGTGGGCACCCACCGTGATATCGGTGTTGACCCATTCCAGCGAGCCCGTGAAGCTCCGTAGGCTGCCTCCTGTTGGGGACATGGGTGGGGGGCGATAGGGTGAGTGGTGGGGCTGGGGGAGCAGCTGTGGTCCCACCGCCCCCCCCCAGTGCTGCCCCCCCGAGCCCTCCCAACCTGGGTCGGTGGCGTTGCTGTTGCTGAGGACGAAGCCATCGGATGCCGTCCAGGTGCCACCTTTGTTCTCGTACCAGTTCTCCTCAACGGTGGCCGAAGCGTTCCTGGGGGACAGCGCCAGGGGGCTTGGAGGGGGCAGAAGAACAGGGGAGGGGACTGTCCCCCGCCCCCCCAAGCCTGCCCAGATGTCCACCAACAACCCCATTCGGAACCCAAACCAAGACAAGGTGTCTGCCACCAGCCCACGTGTCCGTCACCAACCAACCAACCCAAAAGACCCCGGACCATCCAACGCAATTAAACCCAACCCAAACAACCCAACCCATCCAACCTAACCTAACTCGACCCAAACCACCCCAACCCAACGAACCCAGAAGACCCCAAACCATCCAAACCAACTAAACCCAACCCAACCACCCCGAACAAACACAAAAGACCCCAAATCATTCAACCCTACTAAACCCAGACCTACTAAACCCAACCTAACCAACCCAACCCATCCAAACCAAAACACCCCAACCCAACTCACCTCAACCCAACCCAACCAACCTAATCCAATCCACACCAACAATCCCTGCCCCTCTACCTCTTCCTGCCCTTCTTCCGTATCACCAGCAGCACAGCAAGGGTGATGCAGGCGACGAGCAGCACCGTGACCACCACCCCCAGCCCGGTGGCCACCTTGCTGATGCGCCCGGAGCACCGGGTGCCCGTGTACCAGTAGAGCGATTCATCCCGGCAGCTGCAGGGACAAGGAACAGGGACAAGGAACAGTTGGGCCCGGTGCTCCCAGGGGGCCGGGGGGTGTGCACAGCGGGACGCGTGGTGGCACTCACAAGCACTGAGGTCCGGTGCGGGTGACGCGGCACTCGCCATGGTGGCAGTCCATGGTGCCGGGCGTGTTGGCCGTGCAGTTGGTGACGCAGCGGATGGTGCTGCTCGTGTTCAGCGCGAAGTAGTAGTCCTGGTAGCCAACGGGCGCCCGCTGCTGGCACAGTGCTGAGGAGGGGGCACAGAAGGGGGTCAAATGGAGTGGTGAGGGGTGTAGGGGCTGGTGGGGTGCATAGGGGGCTCAGGGGGTGCATGGGGCTCCGTGGGGGTCACCCCAGCCACCCAGGCCTCACCGTCAAATGAAGTGGACTCCGTCATGTTCTTGATGATGGGACTGGGTGGCACCTTGAAGCAGACGATGGCTGCGGGGAGAGAGAGGCTGTCAGGGACCCTTCTCTGGGGCCTCCCCGAGGGGTCGGGGGGGGGAGGGGAGAGGACGGGACACCCACAGGAGTCGTTCTCGCAGTTGCTCTGGCTGTCAGCAGTCTCCTGAAGCTTCTGCACCAACTCCTTCGTCTTGTTCTGGAACTCCTCGGTCAGGCTGGGGCTGGCGGTGGTTCTGAAGATGACCTCATGGTCCACGTTGAGGCCGCTGCCCACGGGGGAGGACGTGGAGTCTCCCCCAGCCCTGCGCACCCGGGCTCCCCGCCTGCTGGAGGCTGCCGGCACAATGCGGAGGATCTTCACGCCCTCGTAGCCGGGCACGGAGCTGTAGATCTTGGCCATCTGCCAGGGCGACGGGTGCCGTGAGGATGGGTGCGGTGTGGCCCGGCCTCCCCTCACGGGGCCCGGCCTCCCCTCTCACTCCCAGCATCCCCTCTCACTCCCGGTCTCCTGTTGTGCTCCCTAATTCCCCTTGTGCACCCTGGTCTCCTCTTGAGCTCCCAGCCTCCCCTTGGGTTCCCAGCCTCCCCTCATGGGGCCCGGCCTCCCCTCGTGCTCCCGGGCCTCACCTCCTGCCGGAATTGCTTCTCAAAGTTCTCGTAGGCCTCCGAGCGGGGGTCCTGCAGCTCCTCCGTGTAGTCGAAGTTGGTGACGGTCACCACCAGCTCCACATTGGCCACGATCGTCCCCTCGATGGCTGCGGGAGGCAGGAGGGGGCTGAGCGCGGGGGGCCAGGGCCGGGCGGAGGTTGCAGGCCAGACGAAGGCCCCGGGCTGGGGGGAGGCCGCACTTACGGAGCTCGGTGGTGATGGAGTCACTGAAGAACTCGCACAAGGGGCCGTAGAAGTCAGGGAGGCAGAGGCACTTGATGGAGTCGTAGGTGCCTCCGTTCTGGCAGACCACTGCGGGGAGAGCGGAGGTCAGGGGGCAGCCAGGGTTGGGGGTCCCGTGAGGAGACCGCAGGGAAGACAGGGGTGAGGGTCAACAATGGAGGCCTGGGAGGTGGAGTGGAGGAGGGAGGGGGCTGAGAGGAGGGAGGACAGGAGGGATATGGAGGCTGACCTGGAGGAACCGTGGTGGTCGTTCGGGTGGTGGTGGTTGTTGGGGTGGTGGTGGTGCTGGTCGTGATCGTTGGGGTGGTGGTGATCGTTGTGGTCGTTGTGGTAGTGGTCGTGTTGGTGGTTGTGGTCATTGGGGAGCTGGTGGTGGTTACTGGGGTGGTGGTGGTCACTTGGGAGGTGATGGTGGTCACTGGGGCAGTGCTGGTGGTCACTGGGACAGTGCTGGTGGTCACTAGGACAGTGCTGGTAGATACTCGGGTGGTGCTGATAGGGGTGGTTTCAGTGCTGGTGGTCTCTGTTGTAGACGTTGCTGGGAAACTACTGCTAAGAGGGATACTTGGAGTTGTCTGGATGGTGCTGGGGGTGGTCCCATTGGTGATGGGATTTGTAGGAGTGGTGCTGGGGGTGGTCAAAATGGTGTTGTGGTTGGTTGAGATGGTGCTGGGACTGCTGGTAGTGGTGCTGGGGGTGGTCGAGATGGTGCTGGGACTACTGGAGATCGTGCTGGGACTGCTGGAGGTGGTGCTGGGGGTGGTCGAGATGGAGATGGGACTACTGGAGGTGGTGATGGAGATGGTCCAGATTGTGCTGGGACTGCTGGTGGTGGTGCTGGCACTGCTGGAGGTGGTCCTGGAGGTGGTCCACATGGTGGTGGAACTGCTGGAGGTGGTGCTGAGCATGGTCCAGATGGTGCTGGAGATGGTGCTGGGACTGCTGGAGGTGCTGCTGGGGACGGTCGAGAGGGTGGTGGAGGTTGTGGAGGGACTGCTGGAGATGGTGTTGGGACTGCTGGAGATGGTGCTGGCACTGCCGGAGGTGGTGCTGGGGGTGGTTGAGGTGGTGCTGGGACTACTGGAGATGGTGCTGGGACTGCTGGAGGTGGTGCTGGGTGTGGTCGAGATGGTGCTGGGACTGCTGGAGGTGGTGCTGGAGGTGGTCCAGATTGTGCTGGAGATGGTACTGGGACTGCTGGAGATGGTGCTGGGACTGCTGGAGGTGGTGCTGGGGGTGGTCCAGATGGTGCTGGAGATGGTGCTGGGACTACTGGAGGTGCTGCTGGGGGCGGTCGAGAGGGTACTGGACGTGGTGGTGGGACTGCTGGAGATGGTACTGGCACTGCTAGAGGTGGTGCTGTGTGTGGTAGAGGTGGTGGTGGAACTGCCAGAGGTTGTGCTGGGACTGCGGGAGGTGCTGCTGGGACTGCTGGAGATGGCGCTGGGGGTGGTCGAGATGGTGCTGGGACTGCTGGAGGTGGTGCTGGGGGTGGTCCAGATTGTGCTGGGACTGCTTGTGGTGGTGCTGGGACTGCTGGAGATGGTGCTGGAGGTGGTCCAGATGGTGCTGGGACTGCTGGTGGTGGTGCTGGGACTGCTGGAGATGGTGCTGGAGGTGGTCCAGATGGAGATGGGACTGCTGGAGGTGCTGCTGGGGGCGGTCGAGATGGTGCTGGAGGTGGTGCTGGAACTGCTGGAGATAGTGGTGGGACTGCTGGAGGTGGTGCTGGGACTGCTGTAGGTGGTGCTGGGATTGCTGGAGATGGTGCTGGAGGTGGTCCAGATGGTGCTGGGACTGCTCGAGGTGCTGCTGGGGACGGTCGAGAGGGTGGTGGAGGTGGTGGAGGGACTGCTGGAGATGGTACTGGGGGTAGTCGAGATGGTGCTGGGACTGCTGGAGGTGGTGCTGTGTGTGGTCGAGATGGTGCTGGGACTGCTGGAGGTTGTGCTGGGACTGCTGGAGATGGTGCTGGAGGTGGTCCAAATGGTGCTGGGACTGCTGGAGATGGTGCTGGAACTGCTGGAGATAGTTCTGGGTGTGCTGGAGATGGTGCTGGGACTACTGGAGGTGCCGCTGGCACTGCTGCAGGTGGTGCTGGGGGTGGTCGAGATGGTGCTGGAGATGGTGCTAGGACTACTGGAGGTGGTGCTGGGACTGCTGGAGATGGTGCTGGGGGTGGTCGAGTAGGTGCTGGGACTTCTGGAGGTGGTGGTGGGACTGCTGGAGGTGGTGCTGGCACTGCTGGAGGTTGTCCTGGAGGTGGTCCACATGGTGGTGGAACTGCTGGAGGTGGTGCTGAGCATGGTCCAGATGGTGCTGGAGATGGTGCTGGGACTGCTGGAGGTGCTGCTGGGGACGGTCGAGAGGGTGGTGGAGGTTGTGGAGGGACTGCTGGAGATGGTGTTGGGACTGCTGGAGATGGTGCTGGCACTGCCGGAGGTGGTGCTGGGGGTGGTTGAGGTGGTGCTGGGACTACTGGAGATGGTGCTGGGACTGCTGGAGGTGGTGCTGGGTGTGGTCGAGATGGTGCTGGGACTGCTGGAGGTGGTGCTGGGAACGCTGGAGATTGTGCTGGGGGTGGTCGAGATGGTACTGGGACTGCTGGTGGTGGTGGTGGGGGTGGTCCAGATGGTGCTGGGACGGCTGGAGGTCGTGCTGGGGGTGGTCCATATGGTGCTGGAGGTGGTGCTGGGACTGCTGGAGGTGGTGCTGGGTGTGGTCGAGATGGTGCTGGGACTGCTGGAGGTGGTGCTGGAGGTGGTCCAGATTGTGCTGGAGATGGTACTGGGACTGCTGGAGATGGTGCTGGGAACGCTGGAGATTGTGCTGGGGGTGGTCGAGATGGTGCTGGGACTACTGGAGATGGTGCTGGGACTGCTGGAGATGGTGCTGGGGGTGGTCCAGACGGTGCTGGAGATGGTGCTGGGACTACTGGAGGTGCTGCTGGGGGCGGTCGAGAGGGTACTGGACGTGGTGGTGGGACTGCTGGAGATGGTACTGGCACTGCTAGACGTGGTGCTGTGTGTGGTAGAGGTGGTGGTGGAACTGCCAGAGGTTGTGCTGGGACTGCGGGAGGTGCTGCTGGGACTGCTGGAGATGGTGCTGGGGGTGGTCGAGATGGTGCTGGGACTGCTGGTGGTGGTGGGGGGGGTGGTCCAGATGGTGCTGGGACGGCTGGAGGTCGTGCTGGGGGTGGTCCATATGGTGCTGGAGGTGGTGCTGGGACTGCTGGAGGTGGTGCTGGGTGTGGTCGAGATGGTGCTGGAGATGGTGCTAGGACTACTGGAGGTGGTCGTGGGACTGCTGGAGGTGGTGCTGGCACTGCTGGAAGTGCTACTGGGTGTGGTTGAGGTGCCGCTGGCACTGCTGGAGGTGGTCCTGGAGGTGGTCCACATGGTGGTGGAACTGCTGGAGGTGGTGCTGAGCATGGTCCAGATGGTGCTGGAGATGGTGCTGGGACTGCTGGAGGTGCTGCTGGGGACGGTCGAGAGGGTGGTGGAGGTTGTGGAGGGACTGCTGGAGATGGTGTTGGGACTGCTGGAGATGGTGCTGGCACTGCCGGAGGTGGTGCTGGGGGTGGTTGAGGTAGTGCTGGGACTACTGGAGATGGTGCTGGGACTGCTGGAGATGGTGCTCGGTGTGGTCGAGATGGTGCTGGGACTGCTGGAGGTGGTGCTGGAGGTGGTCCAGATTGTGTTGGAGATGGTACTGGGACTGCTGGAGATGGTGCTGGGAACGCTGGAGATTGTGCTGGGGGTGGTCGAGATGGTGCTGGGACTACTGGAGGTGGTGCTGGGGGAGGTCCAGATGGTGCTGGGACTGCTGGAGGTGGTGCTGGGGGTGGTCCAGATTGTGCTGGGACTGCTTGTGGTGGTGCTGGGACTGCTGGAGGTGGTGCTGGAGGTGGTCCAGATGGTGCTGGGGGTGGTCCAGATGGTGCTGGGATTGCTGGTGGTGGTGCTGGGACTGCTGGAGATGGTGCTGGAGGTGGTCCAGATGGAGATGGGACTGCTGGAGGTGCTGCTGGGGGCGGTCGAGATGGTGCTGGAGGTGGTGCTGGAACTGCTGGAGATGGTGGTGGGACTGCTGGAGGTGGTGCTGGGACTGCTGTAGGTGGTGCTGGGATTGCTGGAGATGGTGCTGGAGGTGGTCCAGATGGCACTGGGACTGCTCGACGTGCTGCTGGGGACGGTCGAGAGGGTGGTGGAGGTGGTGGAGGGACTGCTGGAGATGGTACTGGGGGTAGTCGAGATGGTGCTGGGACTGCTGGAGGTGGTGCTGGGGGTGGTCGAGATGGTGCTGGGACTGCTGGAGGTTGTGCTGGGACTGCTGGAGATGGTGCTGGAGGTGGTCCAGATGGTGCTGGGACTGCTGGAGATGGTGCTGGGACTGCTGGAGATGGTGCTGGAGGTGGTCCAAATGGTGCTGGGACTGCTGGAGATGGTGCTGGAACTGATGGAGATGGTTCTGGGTGTGCTGGAGATGGTGCTGGGACTACTGGAGGTGGTGCTGGGACTGCTGGAGGTGGTGCTGGGGGTGGTCGAGATGGTGCTGGAGATGGTGCTAGGACTACTGGAGGTGGTGCTGGGACTGCTGGAGATGGTGCTGGGGGTGGTCGAGTAGGTGCTGGGACTGCTGGAGGTGGTGGTGGGACTGCTGGAGGTGGTGCTGGCACTGCTGGAAGTGCTACTGGGTGTGGTTGAGGTGCCGCTGGCACTGCTGGAGGTGGTCCTGGAGGTGGTCCACATGGTGGTGGAACTGCTGGAGGTGGTGCTGAGCATGGTCCAGATGGTGCTGGAGATGGTGCTGGGACTGCTGGAGGTGCTGCTGGGGACGGTCGAGATGGTGCTGGAGGTGGTGGTGGAACTGCTGGAGATGGTGGTCGGACTGTTGGAGGTGGTGCTGGGACTGCTGGAGGTGGTGCTGGGATTGCTGGAGATGGTGCTGGGGGTGGTCCAGATGGTGCTGGGACTGCTCGAGGTGCTGCTGGGGACGGTCGAGAGGGTGGTGGACGTGGTGGAGGGACTGCTGGACATTGTGCTGGGGGTAGCCGAGACGGTGCTGGGACTGCTGGAGGTGGTGCTGTGTGTGGTCGAGATGGTGCTGGGACTGCTGGAGGTTGTGCTGGGACTGCTGGAGATGGTGCTGGAGGTGGTCCAGATGGTGCTGGGACTGCTGGAGGTGGTGCTGGGGGTGGTCCAGATGGTGCTGGGATTGCTGGTGGTGGTGCT
The DNA here is from genome assembly GCF_964211835.1 of Anser anser. Lineage (NCBI taxonomy): Eukaryota > Metazoa > Chordata > Aves > Anseriformes > Anatidae > Anser > Anser anser. The sequence goes on from NC_139754.1 coordinate 126,664, forward strand.
GGGACTGCTCGAGATGGTGCTGGAGGTGGTCCAGATGGAGATGGGACTGCTGTAGGTGCTGCTGGGGACGGTCGAGAGGGTGGTGGAGGTGGTGGAGGGACTGCTGGAGATGGTGCTGGGGGCGGTCGAGATGGTGCTGGAGGTGGTGGTGGAACTGCTGGAGATGGTGGTCGGACTGTTGGAGGTGGTGCTGGGACTGCTGGAGGTTGTGCTGGGACTGCTGGAGATGGTGCTGGAGGTGGTCCAGATGGTGCTGGGACTGCTGGAGATGGTGCTGGAACTGCTGGAGATGGTTCTGGGTGTGCTGGAGATGGTACTGGGACTACTGGAGGTGCCGCTGGCACTGCTGCAGGTGGTGCTGGGGGTCGTCGAGATGGTGCTGGAGATGGTGCTAGGACTACTGGAGGTGGTGCTGGGATTGCTGGAGATGGTGCTGGGGGTGGTCGAGTATGTGCTGGGACTTCTGGAGGTGGTGCTGGGACTGCTGGAGGTGGTGCTGGCACTGCTGGAAGTGCTACTGGGTGTGGTTGAGGTGCCGCTGGCACTGCTGGAGGTGGTCCTGGAGGTGGTCCACATGGTGGTGGAACTGCTGGAGGTGGTGCTGAGCATGGTCCAGATGGTGCTGGAGATGGTGCTGGGACTGCTGGAGGTGCTGCTGGGGACGGTCGAGAGGGTGGTGGAGGTTGTGGAGGGACTGCTGGAGATGGTGTTGGGACTGCTGGAGATGATGCTGGCACTGCCGGAGGTGGTGCTGGGGGTGGTTGAGGTGGTGCTGGGACTACTGGAGATGGTGCTGGGACTGCTGGAGGTGGTGCTGGGTGTGGTCGAGATGGTGCTGGGACTGCTGGAGGTGGTGCTGGAGGTGGTCCAGATTGTGCTGGAGATGGTACTGGCACTGCTGGAGATGGTGCTGGGAACGCTGGAGATTGTGCTGGGGGTAGTCGAGATGGTGCTGGGACTACTGGAGACGGTGCTGGGACTGCTGAAGGTGGTGCTGGGGGTGGTCCAGATGGTGCTGGGACTGCTGGTGGTGGTGCTGGGACTGCTGGAGATGGTGCTGGAGGTGGTCCAGATGGTGCTGGGACTGCTGGAGGTGGTGCTGGGGGTGGTCCAGATGGTGCTGGGACTGCTGGTGGTGGTGCTGGGACTGCTGGAGATGGTGCTGGAGGTGGTCCAGACGGAGATGGGACTGCTGGAGGTGCTGCTGGGGGCGGTCGAGATGGTGCTGGAGGTGGTGGTGGAACTGCTGGAGATAGTGGTGGGACTGCTGGAGGTGGTGCTGGGACTGCTGGAGGTGGTGCTGGGATTGCTTGAGATGGTGCTGGGGGTGGTCCAGCTGGTGCTGGGACTGCTCGAGGTGCTGCTGGGGACGGTCGAGAGGGTGGTGGAGGTGGTGGAGGGACTGCTGGAGATGGTACTGGGGGTAGTCGAGATGGTGCTGGGACTGCTGGAGGTGGTGCTGGAGGTGGTCCAGATTGTGCTGGAGATGGTACTGGGACTGCTGGAGATGCTGCTGGGAACGCTGGAGATTGTGCTGGGGGTGGTCGAGATGGTGCTGGGACTACTGGAGATGGTGCTGGGACTGCTGGAGGTGGTGCTGGGAGAGGTCCAGATGGTGCTGGGACTGCTGGAGGTGGTGCTGGGGGTGGTCCAGATTGTGCTGGGACTGCTTGTGGTGGTGCTGGGACTGCTGGAGATGGTGCTGGAGGTGGTCCAGATGGTGCTGGGACTGCTGGTGGTGGTGCTGGGACTGCTGGAGATGGTGCTGGAGGTGGTCCAGATGGAGATGGGACTGCTGGAGGTGCTGCTGGGGGCGGTCGAGATGGTGCTGGAGGTGGTGCTGGGACTGCTGGAGATGGTGCTGGGGGTGGTCGAGTAGGCGCTGGGACTGCTGGAGGTGGTGGTGGGACTGCTGGAGGTGGTGCTGGCACTGCTGGAAGTGCTACTGGGTGTGGTTGAGGTGCCGCTGGCACTGCTGGAGGTGGTCCTGGAGGTGGTCCACATGGTGGTGGAACTGCTGGAGGTGGTGCTGAGCATGGTCCAGATGGTGCTGGAGATGGTGCTGGGACTGCTGGAGGTGCTGCTGGGGACGGTCGAGAGGGTGGTGGAGGTTGTGGAGGGTCTGCTGGAGATGGTGTTGGGACTGCTGGAGATGGTGCTGGCACTGCCGGAGGTGGTGCTGGGGGTGGTTGAGGTGGTGCTGGGACTACTGGAGATGGTGCTGGGACTGCTGGAGGTGGTGCTGGGTGTGGTCAAGATGGTGCTGGGACTGCTGGAGGTGGTGATGGAGGTGGTCCAGATTGTGCTGGAGATGGTACTGGGACTGCTGGAGATGGTGCTGGGAACGCTGGAGATTGTGCTGGGGGTGGTCGAGATGGTGCTGGGACTACTGGAGATGGTGCTGGGACTGCTGGAGGTGGTGCTGGAGGTGGTCGAGATGGTGCTGGGACTGCTGGAGGTGGTGCTGGGGGTGGTCCAGATTGTGCTGGGACTGCTGGCGGTGGTGCTGGGACTGCTGGAGATGGTGCTGGAGGTGGTCCAGATGGTGCTGGGACTGCTGGAGGTGGTGCTGGCGGTGGTCCAGATGGTGCTGGGACTGCTGGTGGTGGTGCTGGGACTGCCTGAGATGGTGCTGGAGGTGGTCCAGATGGTGCTGGGACTGCTGGAGGTGGTGCTGTGTGTGGTCGAGATGGTGCTGGGACTGCTGGAGGTTGTGCTGGGACTGCTGGAGATGGTGCTGGAGGTGGTCCAGATGGCACTGGGACTGCTCGACGTGCTGCTGGGGACGGTCGAGAGGGTGGTGGAGGTGGTGGAGGGACTGCTGGAGATGGTGCTGGGGGTAGTCGAGATGGTGCTGGGACTGCTGGAGGTGGTGCTGGGGGTGGTCGAGATGGTGCTGGGACTGCTGGTGGTGGTGCTGGGACTGCTGGAGATGGTGCTGGAGGTGGTCCAGATGGTGCTGGGACTGCTGGAGATGGTGCTGGAACTGCTGGAGATAGTTCTGGGTGTGCTGGAGATGGTACTGGGACTACTGGAGGTGGTGCTGGGACTGCTGGAGGTGGTGCTGGGGGTGGTCGAGATGGTGCTGGAGATGGTGCTAGGACTACTGGAGGTGGTGCTGGGACTGCTGGAGGTGGTGCTGGCACTGCTGGAAGTGCTACTGGGTGTGGTTGAGGTGCCGCTGGCACTGCTGGAGGTGGTCCTGGAGGTGGTCCACATGGTGGTGGAACTGCTGGAGGTGGTGCTGAGCATGGTCCAGATGGTGCTGGAGATGGTGCTGGGACTGCTGGAGGTGCTGCTGGGGACGGTCGAGAGGGTGGTGGAGGTTGTGGAGGGACTGCTGGAGATGGTGTTGGGACTGCTGGAGGTGGTGCTGGGTGTGGTCGAGATGGTGCTGGGACTGCTGGAGGTGGTGCTGGAGGTGGTCCAGATTGTGCTGGAGATGGTACTGGGACTGCTGGAGATGGTGCTGGGAATGCTGGAGATTGTGCTGGGCGTGGTCGAGATGGTGCTGGGACTACTGGAGATGGTGCTGGGGGTGGTCCAGATGGTGCTGGAGATGGTGCTGGGACTACTGGAGGTGCTGCTGGGGGCGGTCGAGAGGGTACTGGACGTGGTGGTGGGACTGCTGGAGATGGTACTGGCACTGCTAGAGGTGGTGCTGTGTGTGGTAGAGGTGGTGGTGGAACTGCCAGAGGTTGTGCTGGGACTGCGGGAGGTGCTGCTGGGACTGCTGGAGATGGCGCTGGGGGTGGTCGAGATGGTGCTGGGACTGCTGGTGGTGGTGGTGGGGGTGGTCCAGATGGTGCTGGGACGGTTGGAGGTCATGCTGGGTGTGGTCCATATGGTGCTGGAGGTGGTGCTGGGACTGCTGGAGGTGGTGCTGAGGGCGGTCAAGATGGTGCTGGAGGTAGTGATGTGTGTGGTCGAGGTAGGGCTGGGACTGCTGGAGATGGTGCTGGGACTGCTGGAGATGGTGCTGGAGGTGGTCCAGATGGTGCTGGGACTGCTGGAGGTGCTGCTGGGGGCGGTCGAGATGGTGCTGGAGGTGGTGGTGGAACTGCTGGAGATGGTGCTGGGACTGTTGGAGGTGGTGCTGGGACTGCTAGAGGTGGTGCTGGGACTGCTGGAGATGGTACTGGGGGTGGTCGAGATGGTGCTGGGACTGCTGGTGTTGGTGCTGGGACTGCTGGATGTGCTGCTGGGGGCGGTCGAGAGGGTGCTGGACGTGGCGGTGGGACTGCTGGAGATGGTACTGGCACTGCTGGAGGTGGTGCTGTGTGTGGTAGAGGTGGTGGTAGAACTGCTGGAGGTTGTGCTGGGACTGCAGGAGGTGCTGCTGGGACTGCTGGAGATGGTGCTGGGGGTGGTCGAGATGGTGCTGGAGGTGGTGCTGGGACTGCTGGAGGTGGTGCTGGGGGCGGTCAAGATGGTGCTGGAGGTTGTGATGTGTGTGGTCGAGGTAGGGCTGGGACTGCTGGAGATGGTGCTGGGACTGCTGGAGATGGTGCTGGGGGTGGTCGAGATGGTGCTGGGACTGCTGGAGGTGGTGCTGGGGGTGGTCGAGATGGTGCTGGGACTGCTGGTGGTGGTGCTGGGACTGCTGGAGATGGTGCTGGGGGTGGTCCAGATTGTGCTGGGACTGCTGGTGGTGGTGCTGGGACTGCTGGAGATGGTGCTGGGGGTGGTCGAGCTGGTGCTGGGACTGCTGGAGGTGGTGCTGGGGGTGGTCGAGCTGGTGCTGGGACTGCTGGTGGTGGTGCTGGGACTGCTGGAGATGGTGCTGGAGGTGGTCCAGATGGAGATGGGACTGCTGGAGGTGCTGCTGGGGGCGGTCGAGATGGTGCTGGAGGTGGTGGTGGAACTGCTGGAGATGGTGGTCGGACTGTTGGAGGTGGTGCTGGGACTGCTGGAGGTGGTGCTGGGATTGCTGGAGATGGTGCTGGGGGTGGTCCAGATGGTGCTGGGACTGCTCGAGGTGCTGCTGGGGACGGTCGAGAGGGTGGTGGAGGTGGTGGAGGGACTGCTGGAGATGGTGCTGGGGGTAGCCGAGACGGTGCTGGGACTGCTGGAGGTGGTGCTGTGTGTGGTCGAGATGGTGCTGGGACTGCTGGAGGTTGTGCTGGGACTGCTGGAGATGGTGCTGGAGGTGGTCCAGATGGTGCTGGGACTGCTGGAGGTTCTGCTGGGGACGGTCGAGAGGGTGGTGGAGGTGGTGGTGGAACTGCTGGAGATGGTGGTCGGACTGTTGGAGGTGGTGCTGGGACTGCTGGAGGTTGTGCTGGGACTGCTGGAGATGGTGCTGGAGGTGGTCCAGATGGTGCTGGGACTGCTGGAGATGGTGCTGGAACTGCTGGAGATGGTTCTGGGTGTGCTGGAGATGGTACTGGGACTACTGGAGGTGCCGCTGGCACTGCTGCAGGTGGTGCTGGGGGTCGTCGAGATGGTGCTGGAGATGGTGCTAGGACTACTGGAGGTGGTGCTGGGATTGCTGGAGATGGTGCTGGGGGTGGTCGAGTAGGTGCTGGGACTTCTGGAGGTGGTGTTGGGACTGCTGGAGGTGGTGCTAGCACTGCTGGAAGTGCTACTGGGTGTGGTTGAGGTGCCGCTGGCACTGCTGGAGGTGGTCCTGGAGGTGGTCCACATGGTGGTGGAACTGCTGGAGGTGGTGCTGAGCATGGTCCAGATGGTGCTGGAGATGGTGCTGGGACTGCTGGAGGTGCTGCTGGGGATGGTCGAGATGGTGCTGGGACTACTGGAGATGGTGTTGGGACTGCTGGAGGTGGTGCTGGGTGTGGTCGAGATGGTGCTGGGACTGCTGGAGGTGGTGCTGGAGGTAGTCCACATTGTGCTGGAGATGGTACTGGGACTGCTGGAGATGGTGCTGGGAACGCTGGAGATTGTGCTGGGGGTGGTCGAGATGGTGCTGGGACTACTGGAGACGGTGCTGGGACTGCTGAAGGTGGTGCTGGGGGTGGTCCAGATTGTGCTGGGACTGCTGGTGGTGGTGCTGGGACTGCTGGAGATGGTGCTGGAGGTGGTCCAGATGGTGCTGGGACTGCTGGAGGTGGTGCTGGGGGTGGTCCAGATGGTGCTGGGACTGCTGGTGGTGGTGCTGGGACTGCTGGAGATGGTGCTGGAGGTGGTCCAGACGGAGATGGGACTGCTGGAGGTGCTGCTGGGGGCGGTCGAGATGGTGCTGGAGGTGGTGGTGGAACTGCTGGAGATAGTGGTGGGACTGCTGGAGGTGGTGCTGGGACTGCTGGAGGTGGTGCTGGGATTGCTTGAGATGGTGCTGGGGGTGGTCCAGCTGGTGCTGGGACTGCTCGAGGTGCTGCTGGGGACGGTCGAGAGGGTGGTGGAGGTGGTGGAGGGACTGCTGGAGATGGTACTGGGGGTAGTCGAGATGGTGCTGGGACTGCTGGAGGTGGTGCTGGAGGTGGTCCAGATTGTGCTGGAGATGGTACTGGGACTGCTGGAGATGCTGCTGGGAACGCTGGAGATTGTGCTGGGGGTGGTCGAGATGGTGCTGGGACTACTGGAGATGGTGCTGGGACTGCTGGAGATGGTGCTGGGAGAGGTCCAGATGGTGCTGGGACTGCTGGAGGTGGTGCTGGGGGTGGTCCAGATTGTGCTGGGACTGCTTGTGGTGGTGCTGGGACTGCTGGAGATGGTGCTGGAGGTGGTCCAGATGGTGCTGGGACTGCTGGTGGTGGTGCTGGGACTGCTGGAGATGGTGCTGGAGGTGGTCCAGATGGAGATGGGACTGCTGGAGGTGCTGCTGGGGGCGGTCAAGATGGTGCTGGGACTGCTGGAGGTTGTGCTGGGACTGCTGGAGATGGTGCTGGAGGTGGTCCAGATGGCACTGGGACTGCTCGAGGTGCTGCTGGGGACGGTCGAGAGGGTGGTGGAGGTGGTGGAGGGACTGCTGGAGATGGTGCTGGGGGTAGTCGAGATGGTGCTGGGACTGCTGGAGGTGGTGCTGGGGGTGGTCGAGATGGTGCTGGGACTGCTGGTGGTGGTGCTGGGACTGCTGGAGATGGTGCTGGAGGTGGTCCAGATGGTGCTGGGACTGCTGGAGATGGTGCTGGAACTGCTGGAGATAGTTCTGGGTGTGCTGGAGATGGTACTGGGACTACTGGAGGTGGTGCTGGGACTGCTGGAGGTGGTGCTGGGGGTGGTCGAGATGGTGCTGGAGATGGTGCTAGGACTACTGGAGGTGGTGCTGGGACTGCTGGAGGTGGTGCTGGCACTGCTGGAAGTGCTACTGGGTGTGGTTGAGGTGCCGCTGGCACTGCTGGAGGTGGTCCTGGAGGTGGTCCACATGGTGGTGGAACTGCTGGAGGTGGTGCTGAGCATGGTCCAGATGGTGCTGGAGATGGTGCTGGGACTGCTGGAGGTGCTGCTGGGGACGGTCGAGAGGGTGGTGGAGGTTGTGGAGGGACTGCTGGAGATGGTGTTGGGACTGCTGGAGGTGGTGCTGGGTGTGGTCGAGATGGTGCTGGGACTGCTGGAGGTGGTGCTGGAGGTGGTCCAGATTGTGCTGGAGATGGTACTGGGACTGCTGGAGATGGTGCTGGGAATGCTGGAGATTGTGCTGGGGGTGGTCGAGATGGTGCTGGGACTACTGGAGATGGTGCTGGGGGTGGTCCAGATGGTGCTGGAGATGGTGCTGGGACTACTGGAGGTGCTGCTGGGGGCGGTCGAGAGGGTACTGGACGTGGTGGTGGGACTGCTGGAGATGGTACTGGCACTGCTAGAGGTGGTGCTGTGTGTGGTAGAGGTGGTGGTGGAACTGCCAGAGATTGTGCTGGGACTGCGGGAGGTGCTGCTGGGACTGCTGGAGATGGCGCTGGGGGTGGTCGAGATGGTGCTGGGACTGCTGGTGGTGGTGGTGGGGGTGGTCCAGATGGTGCTGGGACGGTTGGAGGTCATGCTGGGTGTGGTCCATATGGTGCTGGAGGTGGTGCTGGGACTGCTGGAGGTGGTGCTGAGGGCGGTCAAGATGGTGCTGGAGGTAGTGATGTGTGTGGTCGAGGTAGGGCTGGGACTGCTGGAGATGGTGCTGGGACTGCTGGAGATGGTGCTGGAGGTGGTCCAGATGGTGCTGGGACTGCTGGAGGTGCTGCTGGGGGCGGTCGAGATGGTGCTGGAGGTGGTGGTGGAACTGCTGGAGATGGTGCTGGGACTGTTGGAGGTGGTGCTGGGACTGCTAGAGGTGGTGCTGGGACTGCTGGAGATGGTACTGGGGGTGGTCGAGATGGTGCTGGGACTGCTGGTGTTGGTGCTGGGACTGCTGGATGTGCTGCTGGGGGCGGTCGAGAGGGTGCTGGACGTGGCGGTGGGACTGCTGGAGATGGTACTGGCACTGCTGGAGGTGGTGCTGTGTGTGGTAGAGGTGGTGGTAGAACTGCTGGAGGTTGTGCTGGGACTGCAGGAGGTGCTGCTGGGACTGCTGGAGATGGTGCTGGGGGTGGTCGAGATGGTGCTGGAGGTGGTGCTGGGACTGCTGGAGGTGGTGCTGGGGGCGGTCAAGATGGTGCTGGAGGTTGTGATGTGTGTGGTCGAGGTAGGGCTGGGACTGCTGGAGATGGTGCTGGGACTGCTGGAGATGGTGCTGGGGGTGGTCGAGATGGTGCTGGGACTGCTGGAGGTGGTGCTGGGGGTGGTCGAGATGGTGCTGGGACTGCTGGTGGTGGTGCTGGGACTGCTGGAGATGGTGCTGGGGGTGGTCCAGATTGTGCTGGGACTGCTGGTGGTGGTGCTGGGACTGCTGGAGATGGTGCTGGGGGTGGTCGAGCTGGTGCTGGGACTGCTGGAGGTGGTGCTGGGGGTGGTCGAGCTGGTGCTGGGACTGCTGGTGGTGGTGCTGGGACTGCTGGAGATGGTGCTGGAGGTGGTCCAGATGGAGATGGGACTGCTGGAGGTGCTGCTGGGGGCGGTCGAGATGGTGCTGGAGGTGGTGGTGGAACTGCTGGAGATGGTGGTCGGACTGTTGGAGGTGGTGCTGGGACTGCTGGAGGTGGTGCTGGGATTGCTGGAGATGGTGCTGGGGGTGGTCCAGATGGTGCTGGGACTGCTCGAGGTGCTGCTGGGGACGGTCGAGAGGGTGGTGGAGGTGGTGGAGGGACTGCTGGAGATGGTGCTGGGGGTAGCCGAGACGGTGCTGGGACTGCTGGAGGTGGTGCTGTGTGTGGTCGAGATGGTGCTGGGACTGCTGGAGGTTGTGCTGGGACTGCTGGAGATGGTGCTGGAGGTGGTCCAGATGGTGCTGGGACTGCTGGAGGTTCTGCTGGGGACGGTCGAGAGGGTGGTGGAGGTGGTGGTGGAACTGCTGGAGATGGTGGTCGGACTGTTGGAGGTGGTGCTGGGACTGCTGGAGGTTGTGCTGGGACTGCTGGAGATGGTGCTGGAGGTGGTCCAGATGGTGCTGGGACTGCTGGAGATGGTGCTGGAACTGCTGGAGATGGTTCTGGGTGTGCTGGAGATGGTACTGGGACTACTGGAGGTGCCGCTGGCACTGCTGCAGGTGGTGCTGGGGGTCGTCGAGATGGTGCTGGAGATGGTGCTAGGACTACTGGAGGTGGTGCTGGGATTGCTGGAGATGGTGCTGGGGGTGGTCGAGTAGGTGCTGGGACTTCTGGAGGTGGTGTTGGGACTGCTGGAGGTGGTGCTAGCACTGCTGGAAGTGCTACTGGGTGTGGTTGAGGTGCCGCTGGCACTGCTGGAGGTGGTCCTGGAGGTGGTCCACATGGTGGTGGAACTGCTGGAGGTGGTGCTGAGCATGGTCCAGATGGTGCTGGAGATGGTGCTGGGACTGCTGGAGGTGCTGCTGGGGATGGTCGAGATGGTGCTGGGACTACTGGAGATGGTGTTGGGACTGCTGGAGGTGGTGCTGGGTGTGGTCGAGATGGTGCTGGGACTGCTGGAGGTGGTGCTGGAGGTAGTCCACATTGTGCTGGAGATGGTACTGGGACTGCTGGAGATGGTGCTGGGAACGCTGGAGATTGTGCTGGGGGTGGTCGAGATGGTGCTGGGACTACTGGAGACGGTGCTGGGACTGCTGAAGGTGGTGCTGGGGGTGGTCCAGATTGTGCTGGGACTGCTGGTGGTGGTGCTGGGACTGCTGGAGATGGTGCTGGAGGTGGTCCAGATGGTGCTGGGACTGCTGGAGGTGGTGCTGGGGGTGGTCCAGATGGTGCTGGGACTGCTGGTGGTGGTGCTGGGACTGCTGGAGATGGTGCTGGAGGTGGTCCAGACGGAGATGGGACTGCTGGAGGTGCTGCTGGGGGCGGTCGAGATGGTGCTGGAGGTGGTGGTGGAACTGCTGGAGATAGTGGTGGGACTGCTGGAGGTGGTGCTGGGACTGCTGGAGGTGGTGCTGGGATTGCTTGAGATGGTGCTGGGGGTGGTCCAGCTGGTGCTGGGACTGCTCGAGGTGCTGCTGGGGACGGTCGAGAGGGTGGTGGAGGTGGTGGAGGGACTGCTGGAGATGGTACTGGGGGTAGTCGAGATGGTGCTGGGACTGCTGGAGGTGGTGCTGGAGGTGGTCCAGATTGTGCTGGAGATGGTACTGGGACTGCTGGAGATGCTGCTGGGAACGCTGGAGATTGTGCTGGGGGTGGTCGAGATGGTGCTGGGACTACTGGAGATGGTGCTGGGACTGCTGGAGATGGTGCTGGGAGAGGTCCAGATGGTGCTGGGACTGCTGGAGGTGGTGCTGGGGGTGGTCCAGATTGTGCTGGGACTGCTTGTGGTGGTGCTGGGACTGCTGGAGATGGTGCTGGAGGTGGTCCAGATGGTGCTGGGACTGCTGGTGGTGGTGCTGGGACTGCTGGAGATGGTGCTGGAGGTGGTCCAGATGGAGATGGGACTGCTGGAGATGCTGCTGGGGGCGGTCGAGATGGTGCTGGGACTGCTGGAGGTTGTGCTGGGACTGCTGGAGATGGTGCTGGAGGTGGTCCAGATGGCACTGGGACTGCTCGACGTGCTGCTGGGGACGGTCGAGAGGGTGGTGGAGGTGGTGGAGGGACTGCTGGAGATGGTGCTGGGGGTAGTCGAGATGGTGCTGGGACTGCTGGAGGTGGTGCTGGGGGTGGTCGAGATGGTGCTGGGACTGCTGGTGGTGGTGCTGGGACTGCTGGAGATGGTGCTGGAGGTGGTCCAGATGGTGCTGGGACTGCTGGAGATGGTGCTGGAACTGCTGGAGATAGTTCTGGGTGTGCTGGAGATGGTACTGGGACTACTGGAGGTGGTGCTGGGACTGCTGGAGGTGGTGCTGGGGGTGGTCGAGATGGTGCTGGAGATGGTGCTAGGACTACTGGAGGTGGTGCTGGGACTGCTGGAGGTGGTGCTGGCACTGCTGGAAGTGCTACTGGGTGTGGTTGAGGTGCCGCTGGCACTGCTGGAGGTGGTCCTGGAGGTGGTCCACATGGTGGTGGAACTGCTGGAGGTGGTGCTGAGCATGGTCCAGATGGTGCTGGAGATGGTGCTGGGACTGCTGGAGGTGCTGCTGGGGACGGTCGAGAGGGTGGTGGAGGTTGTGGAGGGACTGCTGGAGATGGTGTTGGGACTGCTGGAGGTGGTGCTGGGTGTGGTCGAGATGGTGCTGGGACTGCTGGAGGTGGTGCTGGAGGTGGTCCAGATTGTGCTGGAGATGGTACTGGGACTGCTGGAGATGGTGCTGGGAATGCTGGAGATTGTGCTGGGGGTGGTCGAGATGGTGCTGGGACTACTGGAGATGGTGCTGGGGGTGGTCCAGATGGTGCTGGAGATGGTGCTGGGACTACTGGAGGTGCTGCTGGGGGCGGTCGAGAGGATACTGGACGTGGTGGTGGGACTGCTGGAGATGGTACTGGCACTGCTAGAGGTGGTGCTGTGTGTGGTAGAGGTGGTGGTGGAACTGCCAGAGATTGTGCTGGGACTGCGGGAGGTGCTGCTGGGACTGCTGGAGATGGCGCTGGGGGTGGTCGAGATGGTGCTGGGACTGCTGGTGGTGGTGGTGGGGGTGGTCCAGATGGTGCTGGGACGGTTGGAGGTCATGCTGGGTGTGGTCCATATGGTGCTGGAGGTGGTGCTGGGACTGCTGGAGGTGGTGCTGAGGGCGGTCAAGATGGTGCTGGAGGTAGTGATGTGTGTGGTCGAGGTAGGGCTGGGACTGCTGGAGATGGTGCTGGGACTGCTGGAGATGGTGCTGGAGGTGGTCCAGATGGTGCTGGGACTGCTGGAGGTGCTGCTGGGGGCGGTCGAGATGGTGCTGGAGGTGGTGGTGGAACTGCTGGAGATGGTGCTGGGACTGTTGGAGGTGGTGCTGGGACTGCTAGAGGTGGTGCTGGGACTGCTGGAGATGGTACTGGGGGTGGTCGAGATGGTGCTGGGACTGCTGGTGTTGGTGCTGGGACTGCTGGATGTGCTGCTGGGGGCGGTCGAGAGGGTGCTGGACGTGGCGGTGGGACTGCTGGAGATGGTACTGGCACTGCTGGAGGTGGTGCTGTGTGTGGTAGAGGTGGTGGTAGAACTGCTGGAGGTTGTGCTGGGACTGCAGGAGGTGCTGCTGGGACTGCTGGAGATGGTGCTGGGGGTGGTCGAGATGGTGCTGGAGGTGGTGCTGGGACTGCTGGAGGTGGTGCTGGGGGCGGTCAAGATGGTGCTGGAGGTTGTGATGTGTGTGGTCGAGGTAGGGCTGGGACTGCTGGAGATGGTGCTGGGACTGCTGGAGATGGTGCTGGGGGTGGTCGAGATGGTGCTGGGACTGCTGGAGGTGGTGCTGGGGGTGGTCGAGATGGTGCTGGGACTGCTGGTGGTGGTGCTGGGACTGCTGGAGATGGTGCTGGGGGTGGTCCAGATTGTGCTGGGACTGCTGGTGGTGGTGCTGGGACTGCTGGAGATGGTGCTGTTGGTTGTCGAGCTGGTGCTGGGACTGCTGGAGGTGGTGCTGGGGGTGGTCGAGCTGGTGCTGGGACTGCTGGTGGTGGTGCTGGGACTGCTGGAGATGGTGCTGGAGGTGGTCCAGATGGAGATGGGACTGCTGGAGGTGCTGCTGGGGGCGGTCGAGATGGTGCTGGAGGTGGTGGTGGAACTGCTGGAGATGGTGGTCGGACTGTTGGAGGTGGTGCTGGGACTGCTGGAGGTGGTGCTGGGATTGCTGGAGATGGTGCTGGGGGTGGTCCAGATGGTGCTGGGACTGCTCGAGGTGCTGCTGGGGACGGTCGAGAGGGTGGTGGAGGTGGTGGAGGGACTGCTGGAGATGGTGCTGGGGGTAGCCGAGACGGTGCTGGGACTGCTGGAGGTGGTGCTGTGTGTGGTCGAGATGGTGCTGGGACTGCTGGAGGTTGTGCTGGGACTGCTGGAGATGGTGCTGGAGGTGGTCCAGATGGTGCTGGGACTGCTGGAGGTTCTGCTGGGGACGGTCGAGAGGGTGGTGGAGGTGGTGGTGGAACTGCTGGAGATGGTGGTCGGACTGTTGGAGGTGGTGCTGGGACTGCTGGAGGTTGTGCTGGGACTGCTGGAGATGGTGCTGGAGGTGGTCCAGATGGTGCTGGGACTGCTGGAGATGGTGCTGGAACTGCTGGAGATGGTTCTGGGTGTGCTGGAGATGGTACTGGGACTACTGGAGGTGCCGCTGGCACTGCTGCAGGTGGTGCTGGGGGTCGTCGAGATGGTGCTGGAGATGGTGCTAGGACTACTGGAGGTGGTGCTGGGATTGCTGGAGATGGTGCTGGGGGTGGTCGAGTAGGTGCTGGGACTTCTGGAGGTGGTGTTGGGACTGCTGGAGGTGGTGCTAGCACTGCTGGAAGTGCTACTGGGTGTGGTTGAGGTGCCGCTGGCACTGCTGGAGGTGGTCCTGGAGGTGGTCCACATGGTGGTGGAACTGCTGGAGGTGGTGCTGAGCATGGTCCAGATGGTGCTGGAGATGGTGCTGGGACTGCTGGAGGTGCTGCTGGGGATGGTCGAGATGGTGCTGGGACTACTGGAGATGGTGTTGGGACTGCTGGAGGTGGTGCTGGGTGTGGTCGAGATGGTGCTGGGACTGCTGGAGGTGGTGCTGGAGGTAGTCCACATTGTGCTGGAGATGGTACTGGGACTGCTGGAGATGGTGCTGGGAACGCTGGAGATTGTGCTGGGGTTGGTCGAGATGGTGCTGGGACTACTGGAGACGGTGCTGGGACTGCTGAAGGTGGTGCTGGGGGTGGTCCAGATTGTGCTGGGACTGCTGGTGGTGGTGCTGGGACTGCTGGAGATGGTGCTGGAGGTGGTCCAGATGGTGCTGGGACTGCTGGAGGTGGTGCTGGGGGTGGTCCAGATGGTGCTGGGACTGCTGGTGGTGGTGCTGGGACTGCTGGAGATGGTGCTGGAGGTGGTCCAGACGGAGATGGGACTGCTGGAGGTGCTGCTGGGGGCGGTCGAGATGGTGCTGGAGGTGGTGGTGGAACTGCTGGAGATAGTGGTGGGACTGCTGGAGGTGGTGCTGGGACTGCTGGAGGTGGTGCTGGGATTGCTTGAGATGGTGCTGGGGGTGGTCCAGCTGGTGCTGGGACTGCCGGAGGTGGTGCTGGGGACGGTCGAGAGGGTGGTGGAGGTGGTGGAGGGACTGCTGGAGATGGTACTGGGGGTAGTCGAGATGGTGCTGGGACTGCTGGAGGTGGTGCTGGAGGTGGTCCAGATTGTGCTGGAGATGGTACTGGGACTGCTGGAGATGCTGCTGGGAACGCTGGAGATTGTGCTGGGGGTGGTCGAGATGGTGCTGGGACTACTGGAGATGGTGCTGGGACTGCTGGAGATGGTGCTGGGAGAGGTCCAGATGGTGCTGGGACTGCTGGAGGTGGTGCTGGGGGTGGTCCAGATTGTGCTGGGACTGCTTGTGGTGGTGCTGGGACTGCTGGAGATGGTGCTGGAGGTGGTCCAGATGGTGCTGGGACTGCTGGTGGTGGTGCTGGGACTGCTGGAGATGGTGCTGGAGGTGGTCCAGACGGAGATGGGACTGCTGGAGGTGCTGCTGGGGGCGGTCGAGATGGTGCTGGAGGTGGTGGTGGAACTGCTGGAGATGGTGGTGGGACTACTGGAGGTGGTGCTGGGACTGCTGGAGGTGGTGCTGGGATTCCTGGAGATGGTGCTGGGGGTGGTCCAGATGGTACTGGGACTGCTCGAGGTGCTGCTGGGGACGGTCGAGAGGGTGGTGGAGATGGTGTTGGGACTCCTAGAGATGGTGCTGGGGGTAGTCGAGATGGTGCTGGGACTGCTGGAGGTTGTGCTGGGACTGCTGGAGATGGTGCTGGAGGTGGTCCAGATGGTGCTGGGACTGCTGGAGATGGTGCTGGAACTGCTGGAGATGGTTCTGGGTGTGCTGGAGATGGTGCTGGGACTACTGGAGGTGGTGCTGGGACTGCTGTAGGTGGTGCTGGGGGTGGTCGAGATGGTGCTGGAGATGGTGCTAGGACTACTGGAGGTGGTGCTGGGACTGCTGGAGATGGTGCTGGGGGTGGTCGAGTAGGTGCTGGGACTGCTGGAGGTGGTGGTGGGACTGCTGGAGGTGGTGCTGGCACTGCTGGAAGTGCTACTGGGTGTGGTTGAGGTGCCGCTGGCACTGCTGGAGGTGGTCCTGGAGGTGGTCCACATGGTGGTGGAACTGCTGGAGGTGGTGCTGAGCATGGTCCAGATGGTGCTGGAGATGGTGCTGGGACTGCTGGAGGTGCTGCTGGGGACGGTCGAGAGGGTGGTGGAGGTTTTGGAGGGACTGCTGGAGATGGTGTTGGGACTGCTGGAGATGGTGCTGGCACTGCCGGAGGTGGTGCTGGGGGTGGTTGAGGTAGCGCTGGGACTACTGGAGATGGTGCTGGGACTGCTGGAGGTGGTGCTCGGTGTGGTCGAGATGGTGCTGGGACTGCTGGAGGTGGTGCTGGAGGTGGTCCAGATTGTGCTGGAGATGGTACTGGGACTGCTGGAGATGGTGCTGGGAACGCTGGAGATTGTGCTTGGGGTGGTCGAGATGGTGCCGGGACTACTGGAGACGGTGCTGGGACTGCTGGAGATGGTGCTGGGGGTGGTCCAGATTGTGCTGGGACTGCTTGTGGTGGTGGTGGGACTGCTGGAGATGGTGCTGGAGGTGGTCCAGATGGTGCTGGGACTGCTGGAGGTGGTGCTGGGGGTGGTCCAGATGGTGCTGGGATTGCTGGTGGTGGTGCTGGGACTGCTCGAGATGGTGCTGGAGGTGGTCCAGATGGAGATGGGACTGCTGGAGGTGCTGCTGGGGACGGTCGAGAGGGTGGTGGAGGTGGTGGAGGGACTGCTGGAGATGGTGCTGGGGGTAGTCAAGATGGTGCTGGGACTGCTGGAGGTTGTGCTGGGACTGCTGGAGATGGTGCTGGAGGTGGTCCAGATGGTGCTGGGACTGCTGGAGATGGTGCTGGATCTGCTGGATATGGTTCTGGGTGTACTGGAGATGGTGCTGGGACTACTGGAGGTGCCGCTGGTACTGCTGTAGGTGGTGCTGGGGGTGGTCGAGATGGTGCTGGAGATGGTGCTAGGACTACTGGAGGTGGTGGTGGGACTGCTGGAGGTGGTGCTGGCACTGCTGGAAGTGCTACTGGGTGTGGTTGAGGTGCCGCTGGCACTGCTGGAGGTGGTCCTGGAGGTGGTCCACATGGTGGTGGAACTGCTGGAGGTGGTGCTGAGCATGGTCCAGATGGTGCTGGAGATGGTGCTGGGACTGCTGGAGGTGCTGCTGGGGACGGTCGAGAGGGTGGTGGAGGTTTTGGAGGGACTGCTGGAGATGGTGTTGGGACTGCTGGAGATGGTGCTGGCACTGCCGGAGGTGGTGCTGGGGGTGGTTGAGGTAGCGCTGGGACTACTGGAGATGGTGCTGGGACTGCTGGAGGTGGTGCTCGGTGTGGTCGAGATGGTGCTGGGACTGCTGGAGGTGGTGCTGGAGGTGGTCCAGATTGTGCTGGAGATGGTACTGGGACTGCTGGAGATGGTGCTGGGAACGCTGGAGATTGTGCTTGGGGTGGTCGAGATGGTGCCGGGACTACTGGAGACGGTGCTGGGACTGCTGGAGATGGTGCTGGGTGTGGTCGAGATGGTGCTGGAGATGGTGCTAGGACTACTGGAGGTGGTGGTGGGACTGCTGGAGGTGGTGCTGGCACTGCTGGAAGTGCTACTGGGTGTGGTTGAGGTGCCGCTGGCACTGCTGGAGGTGGTCCTGGAGGTGGTCCACATGGTGGTGGAACTGCTGGAGGTGGTGCTGAGCATGGTCCAGATGGTGCTGGAGATGGTGCTGGGACTGCTGGAGGTGCTGCTGGGGACGGTCGAGAGGGTGGTGGAGGTTGTGGAGGGTCTGCTGGAGATGGTGTTGGGACTGCTGGAGATGGTGCTGGCACTGCCGGAGGTGGTGCTGGGGGTGGTTGAGGTAGTGCTGGGACTACTGGAGATGGTGCTGGGACTGCTGGAGGTGGTGCTGGGTGTGGTCGAGATGGTGCTGGGACTGCTGGAGGTGGTGCTGGAGGTGGTCGAGATGGTGCTGGAGATGGTGCTGGAGATGGTGCTGGGAACGCTGGAGATGGTGCTGGAGGTGGTCCAGATGGTGCTGGGACTGCTGGAGGTGGTGCTGGGGGTGGTCCAGATGGTGCTGGGACTGCTGGTGGTGGTGCTGGGACTGCTGGAGATGGTGCTGGAGGTGGTCCAGATGGAGATGGGACTGCTGGAGGTGCTGCTGTGGGCGGTCGAGATGGTGCTGGAGGTGGTGGTGGGACTGCTGGAGGTGGTGCTGGGACTGCTGGAGGTGGTGCTGGGATTGCTGGAGATGGTGCTGGCGGTGGTCCAGATGGTACTGGGACTGCTCGACGTGCTGCTGGGGACGGTCGAGAGGGTGGTGGAGGTGGTGGAGGGACTGCTGGAGATGGTGCTGGGGGTAGTCGAGATGGTGCTGGGACTGCTGGAGGAGGTGCTGTGTGTGGTCGAGATGGTGCTGGGACTGCTGGAGATTGTGCTGGGACTGCTGGAGATGGTGCTGGAGGTGGTCCAGATGGTGCTGGGACTGCTGGAGGTGGTGCTGGGGGTGGTCGAGATGGTGCTGGAGATGGTGCTAGGACTACTGGAGGTGGTGCTGGGATTGCTGGAGATGGTGCTGGGGGTGGTCCAGATGGTGCTGGGACTGCTCGAGGTGCTACTGGGGACGGTCGAGAGGGTGGTGGAGGTGGTGGAGGGACTGCTGGAGATGGTACTGGGGGTAGTCGAGATGGTGCTGGGACTGCTGGAGGTGGTGCTGTGTGTGGTCGAGATGGTGCTGGGACTGCTGGAGGTTGTGCTGGGACTGCTGGAGATGGTGCTGGAGGTGGTCCAAATGGTGCTGGGACTGCTGGAGATGGTGCTGGAACTGCTGGAGATGGTTCTGGGTGTGCTGGAGGTGGTGCTGGGACTACTGGAGGTGGTGCTGGGGCTGCTGGAGGTGGTGATGGGACTGCTGGAGATGGTGCTTGAGATGGTGCTAGGACTACTGGAGGTGGTGCTGGGACTGCTGGAGATGGTGCTGGGGGTGGTCGAGTAGGTGCTGGGACTTCTGGAGGTGGTGGTGGGACTGCTGGAGGTGGTGCTGGCACTGCTGGAAGTGCTACTGGGTGTGGTTGAGGTGCCGCTGGCACTGCTGGAGGTGGTCCTGGAGGTGGTCCACATGGTGGTGGAACTGCTGGAGGTGGTGCTGAGCATGGTCCAGATGGTGCTGGAGATGGTGCTGGGACTGCTGGAGGTGCTGCTGGGGACGGTCGAGAGGGTGGTGGAGGTTGTGGAGGGACTGCTGGAGATGGTGTTGGGACTGCTGGAGATGGTGCTGGCACTGCCGGAGGTGGTGCTGGGGGTGGTTGAGGTAGTGCTGGGACTACTGGAGATGGTGCTGGGACTGCTGGAGATGGTGCTCGGTGTGGTCGAGATGGTGCTGGGACTGCTGGAGGTGGTGCTGGAGGTGGTCCAGATTGTGTTGGAGATGGTACTGGGACTGCTGGAGATGGTGCTGGGAACGCTGTAGATTGTGCTGGGGGTGGTCGAGATGGTGCTGGGACTACTGGAGGTGGTGCTGGGGGAGGTCCAGATGGTGCTGGGACTGCTGGAGGTGGTGCTGGGGGTGGTCCAGATTGTGCTGGGACTGCTTGTGGTGGTGCTGGGACTGCTGGAGGTGGTGCTGGAGGTGGTCCAGATGGTGCTGGGGGTGGTCCAGATGGTGCTGGGATTGCTGGTGGTGGTGCTGGGACTGCTGGAGATGGTGCTGGAGGTGGTCCAGATGGAGATGGGACTGCTGGAGGTGCTGCTGGGGGCGGTCGAGATGGTGCTGGAGGTGGTGCTGGAACTGCTGGAGATGGTGGTGGGACTGCTGGAGGTGGTGCTGGGACTGCTGTAGGTGGTGCTGGGATTGCTGGAGATGGTTCTGGAGGTGGTCCAGATGGCACTGGGACTGCTCGACGTGCTGCTGGGGACGGTCGAGAGGGTGGTGGAGGTGGTGGAGGGACTGCTGGAGATGGTACTGGGGGTAGTCGAGATGGTGCTGGGACTGCTGGAGGTGGTGCTGGAGGTGGTCCAGATTGTGCTGGAGATGGTACTGGGACTGCTGGAGATGGTGCTGGGAATGCTGGAGATTGTGCTGGGGGTGGTCGAGATGGTGCTGGGACTACTGGAGATGGTGCTGGGACTGCTGGAGGTGGTGCTGGGGGTGGTCCAGATGGTGCTGGAGATGGTGCTGGGACTACTGGAGGTGCTGCTGGGGGCGGTCGAGTGGGTGCTGGACGTGGTGGTGGGACTGCTGGAGATGGTACTGGCACTCCTGGACGTGGTGCTGTGTGTGGTAGAGGTGGTGGTGGAACTGCCAGAGGTTGTGCTGGGACTGCGGGAGGTGCTGCTGGGACTGCTGGAGATGGTGCTGGGGGTGGTCGAGATGGTGCTGGGACTGCTGGTGGTGGTGGTGGGGGTGGTCCAGATGGTTCTGGGACGGCTGGAGGTCGTGCTGGGGGTGGTCCATATGGTGCTGGAGGTGGTGCTGGGACTGCTGGAGGTGGTGCTGCGGGCGGTCAAGATGGTGCTGGAGGTAGTGATGTGTGTGGTCGAGGTAGGGCTGGGACTGCTGGAGATGGTGCTGGGACTGCTGGAGATGGTGCTGGAGGTGGTCCAGATGGTGCTGGGACTGCTGAAGGTGCTGCTGGGGGCGGTCGAGATGGTGCTGGAGGTGGTGGTGGAACTGCTCGAGATGGTGGTGGGACTGCTGGAGGTGGAGCTGGGACTGCTGGAGGTGGTGCTGGAACTGCTGGAGGTGGTGCTGGGGGTGGTCGAGCTGGTGCTGGGACTACTGGTGTTGGTGCTGGGGGTGGTCGAGATGGTACTGGGACTGCTGGAGATGCTGCTGGGGACGGTCGAGAGGGTGGTGGAGGTGGTGGAGGGACTGCTGGAGATGGTGCTGGGGGTAATTGAGATGGTGCTGGGACTTCTGGAGGTGGTGCTGGAACTGCTGAAGATGGTTCTGGGTGTGCTGGAGATGGTGCTGGGACTACTGGAGGTGGTGCTGGGACTACTGGAGGTGGTCCTGGGACTGCTGGAGGTGGTGCTGGCACTGCTGGAAGTGCTACTGGGTGTGGTTAAGGTGCCACTGGGACTGCTGGAGGTGGTCCTGGAGGTGGTCCACATGGTGGTGGAACTGCTGGAGGTGGTGCTGAGCATGGTCCAGATGGTGCTGGAGATGGTGCTGGGACTGCTGGAGGTGCTGCTAGGGGTGGTCCAGATGGTGCTGGGACGGCTGGAGGTGGTGCTGGGTGTGGTCCAGATGGTGCTGGGACTGCTGGAGGTGGTGCTGGGGGTGGTCGAGCTGGTGCTGGGACTGCTGGTGGTGGTGCGGGGACTGCTGGAGATGGTGCTTGGGGTGGTCCAGATGGTGCTGGGACTGCTGGATGTGCTGCTGGGGGCGGTCGAGATGGTGCTGGAGGTGGTGGTGGAACTGCTGGAGATGGTGGTCGGACTGCTGGAGGTGGTGCTGGGACTGCTGGAGGTGGTGCTGGGATTGCTGGACATGGTGCTGGAGGTGGTCCAGATGGTGCTGGGACTGCTGGAGGTGGTACTGGGGGTGGTCGAGCTGGTGCTTGGACTGCTGTTGGTGGTGCTGGGACTCCTGGAGATGGTACTGGAGGTGGTCCAGATGGTGCTGGGACTGCTGGAGGTGCTGCTGGGGGCGGTCGATATGGTGCTGGAGGTGGTGGTGGAACTGCTGGAGATGGTGGAGGGACTTTTGGAGGTGGTGATGGGACTGCTGGACATTGTGCTGGGGGTGGTCGAGATGGTGCTGGGACTGCTGGAGGTGGTGCTGGGGGTGGTCCAGATGGTGCTGGGACTGCTGGAGGTTGTGCTGGGACTGCTGGAGATGGTGCTGGAGGTGGTCCAGATGGTGCTGGGACTGCTGGAGATGGTGCTGGATCTGCTGGAGATGGTTCTGGGTGTGCTGGAGATTGTGCTGGGACTACTGGAGGTGGTGCTGGGACTGCTGGAGGTGGTGCTGGCACTGCTGGAAGTGCTACTGGGTGTGGTTGAGGTGCCGCTGGGACTGCTGGAGGTGGTCCTGGAGGTGGTCCACATGTTGGTGGAACTGCTGGAGGTGGTGCTGAGCGTGGTCCAGATGGTGCTGGAGATAGTACTGGGACTGCTGGAGGTGCTGCTGGTGGTGCTGGACGTGGTGGTGGGACTGCTGGAGATGGTATTTACACTGCTGGAGGTCGTACTCTGTCTCGTCGAGGTCGTGGTGGATCTGCTAGAGGTTGTGCTGGGACTGCGGGAGGTGCTGCTGGGAATGGTCGAGATGGTGCTGGGGCTGGTCGAGATTGTGCTGGGACTGCTGGTGGTTGTGCTGGGAGTGGTCGAGATGGTGCTGGAGATTGTGCTGGGACTGCTGGAGATGGTGCTGGGCGTGGTCAAGATGGTCCTGGAGGTGGTGGTGGGGGTGGTGGAGATGGTGCTGGGACTGCTGCTGGTGGTGGTGGGGGTGGTCCAGATGGTGCTGGAGGTGGTGCTGTGTGTGGTCGAGGTGGTGCTGGCACTGCTGGAGGTGGTGCTGGGGGTGGTCGAGATGGTGCTGGGGGTGGTCCAGATGGCGCTGGAGGTGGTGCTGGGACTGCTGGAGGTGCTGCTAGGGGTGGTCAAGATGGTCCTTGACGTATTGCTGGGGTTGGTCAAGACGGTGCTGTGACTGCTGGAGATGGTGCTGGGACTGCTGGAGGTGGTGCTGGGGACGGTCGAGATGGTGCTGGAGGTGGCTGTGGAACTGCTGGAGATGCTGGTGGGACTGCTGGAGGTGGTGCTGGGACTTCTGGACGTGGTGATGGAGGTGGTCAAGATGGTGCTTGAGGTGGTGCTGTGTGTGGTCGAGGTGGTGCTGGGACTGCTGGAGATGGTGCTGGGACTGCTGGAGGTGGTGCTGGGGGTGGTCCAGATGGTGCTGGAGGTGGTGCTGGGGTTTGTCGAGATGGTGCTGGGACTGCTGGAGGTGGTGCTGGGACTGTTGGAGGTGGTGGTGGGACTGCTGGAGGTGGTGCTGGGGGTGGTCGAGATGGTGCTGGGACTGCTGGAGCTGGCGCTGTGTGTGGTAGTGGTGGTGCTGGTGGGACTGCTGGAGATGGTGCTGGAACTGCTGGACGTGGTGCTGGGGGTGGTCGAGATGGTGCTGGCACTGCTGGAGATGGTGCTGGGACTGCTGGAACTGCTGCTGGGTGTGGTTGAGGTGGCGCTGGGACTGCTGGAGGTGGTGCTGGGGGTGGTCGATATGCTGCTGGAGGTGGTGCTGGGGACGGTCCGGATTGTGTTGGGACTGCTGGAGATTGTGATGGGGGTGTTCGAGATGGTGCTGGAACTGCTGGAGGTGGTGCCAGGGGCGGTTGAGATGGTGCTGGGACTGCTGGAGATGGTTCTGTGACTGCTGAAAGTGGTGCTGGAGGTGGTCCAGATGGTGCTGGAGATGGTGCTGGGACTGCTGGAGGTGGTGCTGTGTGTGGTTGAGTTGGTGCTAGGACTGCTGGAGATGGTGCTCGGACTGCTGGAGGCGGTGCTGGGGGCAGTCAAGATGGTGCTGGAGGTGGTGGTGGAACTGCAGGAGATGCTGGTTGGACTGCTGGAGCTGGTGCTGGGACTGCTGGAGGTGGTGCTGTGTGTGGTAGTGGTAGTGCTGGGACTGCTGGAGGTGGTGCTGGAAGTGCTGGAGGTTCTGCTGGGGGTCGTTAAGATGGTCCTGGAGGTGGTGCTGGGACTACTGAAGATGGTGCTGGGACTGCTGGAGGTGGTGCTGGGACTGCTGGAGGTGGTGCTGGGGGTGGTCGAGAAGGTGCTGGGACTGCTGGAGGTGGTGGTGGGACTGCTGGAGGTGGTGCTGGGGGTGGTCCAGATGGTGCTGGGTATGGTGCTGGGACTGCTGGAGGTGGTGCTGGAGGTGGTCCAGATGGTGCTGGCACTGCTGGAGGTGGTGCTTGGACTGCTGGAGATGGTGCTGGGGGTGGTCCAGATGGTGCTGGCACTGCTGGAGGTGCTGCTGAGGATGGTCGAGGTTGTGCTGGAGGTGGTGCTGTGTGTGTTCAAGATGGTGGTGGGACTGCTGGAGGGGGTGCTGGAACTGCTGGAGGTGCTCCTGGGGGTGGTCAAGAGGGTGTTGGTGGTGGTGGTGGGACTGCTGGAGGGGGTGCTGGAACTGCTGGAGGTGCTGCTGGCGGTGGTCGAGAGGGTGCTGGTGGTGGTGGTCGGACTGCTGGAGGTGGTGCTGGCGCTGTTGGAGATGGTGCTGCTGGGCATGGTGCTGGGACTGCTGGAGATGGTGCTGGGACTGCTGGAGGTGGTGCTGGGGGGGGTCGAGGTGGTGCTGGAGATGGTGCTGGGACTGCTGGAGATGGTGCTGGGACTGTTGGAGGTGGTGCTGGGACTGCTGGAGGTGGTGCTGGGGGTGGTAGAGATGCTACTGGAGGTGGTGCTGGGGATGGTCAGGATGGTGCTGGGACTACTGGAGATGGTGCTGGGGGTGGTCGAGATGGTGGTGGGACTGCTGGAGATGGTGCTGCTGGGCGTGGTGCTGGGACTGCTGGAGGTGGTGCTGGCACTGCTGGAGATGGTGCTGCTGGGCGTGGTGCTGGGACTGCTGGAGATGGTGCTGGGACTGCTGGAGGTGGTGCTGGGACTGCTGGAGGTGGTGCTGGGGCTGCTAGAGATGGTGTTAAAGGGGGTATCTTTTCTTTCGCCACTCGTGGAGGAGCTGGTTTGGACCCCATTCCTGCTCTCCGTCCCATCTTTGGTGGTTCCTATTGATGTAGAGGCCGCATCACTCGGCTTTGCTTTGAGACCGCCCCGTCCCGCACCTTTCCCCTTTGTACCCTCCGGCCTCGCCCGTGTCTGTTCCCATCCCGGCCTCTCCCCCACTTTCGCTTTAATCTCATCCTTGTCCTGTTATCGTTCACATGTCCGTGGGACGGGTGGGGCAGAGGCTGGATGGGAGGACGTGGCCTCCAGTGTCACAATTTTTGGACTCTTCTGCCCACGTTCCTGCCATCCACTGTCCTAATTCTGGCCTCAACTGCCCCAATTCTGGCCTCGGCTGCTCCAATTTTTGCCGCCATTGCCTTAATTCTGGCCTCCGATGCCCCAGTTCTGGCCTCCACCGCCCCCAATTCATCGTCTACACTGCCCCGATTTGTGGCCTCCCCTGCCCCAATTTTGGCCTTCACTGGCCCTCATCAGTGCCATCACTGCGGGGCACGGGTTCTGTGGAGTGTCCCCATCCCTGTCCTTGTCCCCGTCCCCCTCCCCAGTGTCCCTGTCCCCCTCCCCAATATCCCTGTCCCTGTTCCCACCAGGACGGTGCCACCTCAGGCCGTGGAGGCCAATTCCCCCCTCAGCCTCCCCAACGCACCCCAGGGAGATACCCCAGGGGAGGATGCCCCCTTCCTGCCCCCAACATCTGCGTTTCGGTGCCCCCCTGGCCGGGCTCCACTCACCCGTTGCATCCCCGTAGAGGAGGAGGAGGAAGAGGAGGAGGAAGGCCCGGGTGCAAGACCCCATCTTGCTGCCCCCCAGCCCCGCGGCGCTGCCAGCAGCATCCCGGTGCGGAGCCATGCCCGGGGCAGGAGTGGCAGTGGGGAACTTTGCCCCTCTGCAGGGAGGAGCCACGCGTTCCCAGGGCGGGCGGTGGTTGGGGGGCGCGGCCATGCCTGGACCAGTTGTGGGCATTGTGACCGTGGGGACAAATGTGACGGTCCCCTCCCCGATATCGGGGACAACCACGATGGCCCCCTCCCCATTATCACCGCCGTGGGGGTATCGTGGTGTCATAGGGAGGGGGTGTTTCTTCCTTTTTGGGGTGAATCTGGCCCAATTTGGGGACTGGGGGCTAGGGTTGGGGGCTGGTAGATGGATTCCAGCCTTCATGGGGTCTTCCCAGGTCGTGTCCAACCATCGCTGGGTTCTCCAAGGTCGATTCCAACGACGTTGGGTTCTCCAAGATAATTTCCAACCATCTTTGTGTCCCCCCCAAGATCAATTCCAACCATCGCCGGGTTGTCCAAGATCGTTTCCAACCGTCTTTGGGTCCTCTAATTTCAATTCCAACCATCGCAGTGTGCTCAGGTGGCCAAGAAGGCCAACAGCATCCTGGCTTGCCTAAGAAGCAGTGTGGCCAGCAGGGCTAGGGAAGTGATTGTCCCCCTGTGCTCGGCTCTGGTGAGGCCGCACCTCGAGCACTGTGTTCAGTGGACTGCGAAAAAGGGGGGGGGGGCGCGCGCCGTTTGGAGAAGCATGGACTCCCCGGCCGCCCAGCGCTGTTTTGCTTGCTGATCGCTTACTCAATAAACTAATTCTTTCTGGCTAAAAGATTAATTTATAACAAATTTGGTGCCGTGACTCGGATAGAGGTAATTTGATCGGGAAACCTATCAAAGGAGGCGCCCCACCGATTTCGGCGGCCTTCGCCGGGACTATTCCCGTTCAAGCCCTCTACCAACAAACCCTAAATTTCGGGCAGCAAGCAAATAAAGCCGGCAAAGCCCCTAGGTAATCTTTGTGCACGAAGGCCGAACGAAGGCCCACGGGGTGGGTAAGTATAGGCCGGTGATCCGTTCGGTTGGGGTTGGTGATCCCGGAGTGCGTCTGTGTGAGACGTCCAATTGCAGACGAAGTGAGTGCGGACCCCTCAGTAGTGCGGTTCCCATATCCCACGAGGGACTGGGCCACGACAAGGGGGAAGCGGCTGTGTGTGTGTGTGAAGGCGCTCCGGAAGATGGGACAGAAGAAGAGTAAGCCTTCTGGTCCCATGGGTTGGGTAATGCCTAGTGTTAGGTTGCCCCCTATTCCCCCAGATAGCCCACTGGGGTTAATGATTAAGAATTGGAGTGATTCCCCTTCTAGGCGGGGAAAGGATAAAGTAAAAATGATTCATTATTGTGTTGGAGTTTGGGGAGGTAAGCAAATTCGAGGCGACCGTCTTTATTGGCCCATATTTGGGTTGTTCAACAACTGGGTTTGCCAAGCCTTAAACGTTTATGTGAATGCAAAGGAACCTTTTTGTTTAGAGGAGAGAAAATATGCGAGCTTTTGGATTGGCTCGGGGAATCGAGTTAATTTGTACCCTTTAAAAGAAAAAGGAGGGGAGGAGAAACGTAAGAAAAAGAACCGGGAATTGGAGATCCCGACATCACCACCTCCCTATATCCTGCCCACAGCCCCTACAGGGCCCTCTAACTCACAGTCCTCAGGGGAGTCAGACAGTGATGTCGATCCAATCATCCAGGGACCAGTAACTAGAAGCCGAACTAGAAGACAAAAATCTGAGAGTGGGGAGGGGCTTTATCCGTTGAGAGAAATATCTATGGGAGGTCCACAACCTGAAATGGGATATGTGGCAGTCCCCATTAATTCTGGGGATGTCCACAATTTTAAGAAAGAGATGGGAAATTTATTGGAAGACCCCCTTGGAGTGGCAGAACGGGTGGATCAAGTCCTGGGGCCCAACGTGTATACTTGGGAGGAGGTGCAATCTATATTGGGGATTTTATTTACTTCAGAAGAAAGGGGAATGATTAGGAGAGCAGGGATGCGAATCTGGGATCAACAGCACCAGCAAGGTCCAGCTGCAGATATTAAATGGCCGCTGCAGAGACCTAATTGGAATAATCAGGACCCCGTACACCGCGGTCACATGCAAGATTTAAGAACCATCATTATACAGGGAATTAGGGAATCAGTCCCGAGAGGTCAGAACATTAACAAGGCCTTTAGCAAACAACAAAAAAAGGATGAAACCCCAACGGAATGGCTAGAGAGGCTGCGTAAAAGTCTGCAGCTATATTCAGGGGTGGATCCAGGGACTCCTGTGGGAGAGGTCATGCTGAAAACTCAATTCATAGCAAAATCCTGGATGGATATTAGGAAGAAATTAGAGAAGATAGAAGATTGGCAGGATCGGGGTTTCGACGAATTGTTAAGAGAGGCGCAGAAGGTGTTTGTTAGGAGAGAGGATGAGAAGGAGAGAAAGCAGGTGCGAATGATGGTGGCGGCGGTCAAGGAAGGACAGAGGAGAGTTGAGTGTAAAAAGGGGTCTGGAGTAGGTTATCGGAGGCCGGTGGGAGAAGACAGACCAGTTGGCCAAAGGTCGAGGGATGTGACCTGTTTTTATTGTAATAAAAAGGGTCACATGAAAAGGGAATGCCGACAGAGGATGGAAGATGAAAGGATGTTTAAGGAAGATTAGGGGTGTCAGGGGCTTTATTTGCTGGGGACCCGGAAAAAGACTGAGCCCTTGATAAAATTAAAAGTAGGTCCCCAGCGAGAGGAGGTGGAGTTTCTCATAGATACAGGTGCTGAAACATCTATGGTCCAATTTCTGCCTCGGGGATGCAAAATATCAACGGAGAAGGTACAGGTGATTGGTGCAAAAGGGGAACCGTTTGGGGTCCCCGTTATAAAAGAAGTGCTAATTGGATCAAATTCGAAACTGGGGATAGGGTCTTTACTTTTGGTACCTGAGGCAGATTATAATTTATTGGGTAGGGACTTAATAATAGAATTAGGTATAAGTCTGGAAGTAGTAGATAACGAATTGAAAGTTAAATTGTGTCCTCTGAGAGTAGAGGATGAGCAAGATATAAATCCAGAAGTTTGGTATACTCCAGAAAGTGTGGGAAGATTAGATATTACACCTTTTAAGGTAACTATAACCAACCCAAGTGTGCCAATACAAATTAAACAATACCCCCTGTCTGAGGAAGGCAGATGGGGGTTAAAGCCTGAGATCGAAAGATTGCTACAAGGGTTATTAGAACCCTGTATGTCCCCCTTTAATACCCCAATTTTGCCAGTAAAGAGAAAAGATGGTAAATATCGATTGGTTCATGATTTAAGAGAAATTAATAAAAGAACAGTAACTAGATTTCCAGTGGTAGCTAACCCCCATACCCTGCTAAGTCATTTACACCCAGAGGATCGATGGTATAGCGTGATAGATTTGAAGGATGCGTTCTGGGCGTGTCCCCTGGAAGAAAAGAGCAGAGATTATTTCGCTTTCGAATGGGAAGATCCGGATACCCACCGAAAACTACAATTGCGGTGGACAGTACTTCCGCAGGGGTTTACCGAATCCCCCAATTTATTTGGACAAGCATTAGAACGAATTCTGCAGGGTTATGACAGGGTACCAGGAGTAACCTTAGTACAATACGTAGATGATTTGCTACTAGCAGGAAAGGATGAAACTGCTGTTAGACAAGCAAGTATACGGCTGTTAAATTTCCTCAGCTTACAAGGACTAAAAGTTTCAAAATCAAAATTACAATTTGTGGAGCAAGAGGTAAAATACCTGGGGCACCAGTTAAGTAAGGGAACTAAGAAGTTAGACCCAGACAGAATCAGTGGAATATTGGCTTTAGCGTCCCCGCAAACTAAAAGGCAGGTACGGCAATTACTGGGATTAATAGGCTATTGTAGACAATGGGTAGAGGATTATAGCGGAAAGGTAAAATTTCTCTATGAAAAACTAACTAGAGATGGGTTGTTGAAATGGACTAGGGAAGATGAAGAACGACTGAACAAGTTAAAGGAGGAATTAGCACGCCCCCCAGTGTTAAGCTTACCAGACTTAAGGAGGCCGTTTTTTTTGTTTGTGAACAGTGCAGAAGGCACGGCATACGGAGTGCTGGCCCAAGAATGGGCAGGGAGTAAAAAACCTGTGGCCTATTTGTCTAAATTATTGGACCCAGTTAGCCGGGGTTGGCCAAATTGTTTGCAGGTAGTGGTAGCTGCTGCCTTGTTAGTAGAAGAAGCACAAAAGATCACTTTTGGGGGGGTGTTGTGGTTTAACCCGGCTGGCAGCTAAACACCACACAGCCGTTCGCTCACCCTCCCCCCTCCCTCTCTGGGATGGGGGAGAGAAACGGGAAAGTGAAGCCGGTGAGTTGAGATAAAGACAGTTTATTAAGACAGGAATATAATAATAACAATAATAATAATAATAGTGATAATGATAATAGTATTAATAATAATAATGTGTAAGAAACAAGTGATGCACAATGCAATTGCTCACCACCCGCTGACCGATGCCCAGCCTATTCCCCAGCAGCCGGCCCCCCCACCCCGGCCAGCCACCCCTATATATTGTTTAGCATGACGTCAGATGGTATGGAATACCCCTTTGGCCAGTTTGGGTCAGCTGTCCTGGGTCTGTCCCCTCCCAGCTCCTGCTGCACCCCTAGCCTGCTCGCTGGCAGGACAGAGCGAGAAGCCGAAAAGTCCTTGGCCTGGTGTAAACACTGCTCTGCAACAATTAAAACATCAGCATGTTATCAGCGCTCTTCTCATCCTAATCCAAAACATAGCACCCTACCAGCTACTATGAGGAAAAATTAACTCTGTCCTAACTGGAACCAGGACAGGGGGAAATCAAAGTAATATCTCCACACAATGTACGTGGAGTATTGCAACAGAAGGCAGAGAAATGGATCACCGATGCCAGATTATTAAAATATGAAGGAATTATGATTTCCTCCCCAAAATTAACATTAGAAACAACCTCCCTACAGAACCCTGCTCAATTTCTTTATGGGGAACCAAATGAGTCCTTAGGACATAATTGCCTCCGAAATATAGAAGAACAAACGAAGTTGAGACCTGATCTAGAAGAGGTGGAATTACCCATCGGAGAACAAATATATGTGGATGGTTCCTCAAGAATAGTCGAAGGAAAACGAAAATCAGGATATGCGTTGGTAAACATTTGAGACAGTAGAATCTGGACCTCTGAGCCCTAGCTGGTCAGCGCAAGCTTGTGAGCTATATGCCATATTGAGGGCCCTAAAATTGTTGAAAAATAAAAGTGGTACAATATGTACAGATTCAAAATATGCTTATGGGGTAATACATACATTTGGTAAAATATGGGAAGAAAGGGGGCTCATCAATTCACAAGGAAAGGGTTTAATACATCAGGAATTGATTACCCAGGTTTTACATGCTATTAGGGAGCCCAAAGAAATTGCCATAGTACATATAAAAGGACATCAAAAGGGCCTCACCCCTCAGGTTAGGGGTAATAACCTGGCGGATCAGGAGGCAAAAAGGGCAGCATTAATGAGTATAAGAATTATAAAAATGAGGGAAGATTGTCCAGACTGTGGAAAAGACTTAAAGAAATTTCCATGTTATGCTTGTTGGAAGGATTTCGGCTTTGATGCCATACAATGTAGTTGCTCGTTCTGGGAAAAGGAGGAAGGGAAAAATCCGCATTGCTACTTGCACGGGCCCATATATACATTGCTCTGCTTTACACAGCCAGAAAAGGATAAAATGGCTCAAATGGGTATAAAAGAGACCGATGGGGGTAAATGGGTATTGCCCGATGGACGGGAGATGCTCCCTAAGTCTGCAGCTTTAAGAGTGCTACGGAGGTTTCATGAAAACACTCATTGGGGAGCTCAAGCACTAGTGGATCAATTTGCTACGAGGTATATGTGTATTGGAATATACAACGTAGCAAAACGAGTTGTGAATGATTGCCTTGTCTGTAGGAGAGTGAACGCCCGACAAATGAGAAAAAGAGTGTCTGGAGGTCGAGAATTGGTGCACCGACCTTTTGCCAAAATCCAGCTGGATTTCACAGAGCTTCCAAAAGTAGGAAGGTATAAATACTTATTAGTGAATGTAGACCACCTCACGCACTTTGTCGAAGCTTCCCCAACAACGAGGACAACGGCCCATGCCGTGGTGAAAATACTATTAGAAAATATTATCCCAAGATACGGGATTATAGAAACAATTGATTCTGACCGAGGTCCGCACTTTGTATCGAAAGTGTCCCAAGAAACTATGAAAGCTTTGGGGACAGATTGGGAATATCATACTCTGTGGCACCCTCAAAGCTCTGGAAAGGTGGAACGAATGAATGGTGAAATTAAAAAGCAACTAACAAAGCTTATGATAGAGACAAAAACCTCCTGGGTGAAATGTTTACCGCTTGCACTATTGAATATCCGGACACAGCCCTGAGCCGATGTCGGAATCTCACCTTTTGGAATGCTGTATGGTATGCCTTATGATTTGGAGATGCCATCTGATCACCCCCAGGTACAGGATATCCAATTAAAACCTTATTTAATACAGCTTATGAACCGACGGAGGGAGTTACAAGTGAAAGGCTTGGTGGCACAGCGTCCCCCATTAGATATAGCAATCCATAGAATACAACCTGGAGACAGGGTTCTAATTAAGACATGGAAAGAAACGTCTTTAACACCACGGTGGGAAGGCCCCTATGTTGTTTTACTTACCACAGAGACGGCTATCCGGATGGCTGAAAAGGGGTGGACGCATGCCAGTCGAGTGAAAGGACCAATCCAGAAAAGCGAATGGGAAGCGGTCGCAGGCCCTGATGACTTAAAGCTCACGTTGAAACGAACTCAATAACTATAATTTAACTGTCTATGCATCGTAAATAGGGGGAGTGGGACCCTGTGTGATCGGAGAAAGGTCGCGACTACCCGAGAAACTCCCCTGAAGAACACTACTGCTGCCGAGAAGAACCTGCACCTTGTAGTTCGCCGCAACCGAACTGACAAGCGAGGCAGAGAGTGAAACGGTGGGGAACTGCGTGGCCAGGAAAAGAACTCCGGAAAATGAGCCCTAGCCACTTTTTGCGATACATAGTAAAGGGTGCAATTGTTTTCACTGTTCCTGGGTCCGTGCACCCTCATAAACCTTTTAAATGGAGCCTAATTAGATGGGAAGATCACCATGTTGTGCAGCAGATAACTGCTGCTGGGGGCCCTAGCTTTAAGGTCTCACTGTGTGACCTTGTGACATGGGGTCAAAATATAGTAAACGTGTTCTAATAAATCAAGCTTCTATTTGTGCCCAAGTTCTAAACCGGGAAGGCCGTATTGTAATTATCCAAATGAATACTATTGTGCTTATTGGAATTGCGAGACTATCGCCACAGACTGGAATCCCGGGGCTGGAGCAGATAAATATTTGAAGGCGGGGCACGGGCCACCGGGATGTAACTGGAGAAATAGAGGCGGATCGCCACGATGCCATGGTGGAAGTCTACAGCACTACAGGTTAGATCACATGAACTGCAAATTTACATACATCAATGTAACCCAACCGGATGATCAAAAATGGACCCTAGGACAACATTGGGGAATCAGGTTTTATGAACCTGGAGCTGATAGGGGAGGTATAATATATATAAAGAAAGAAGAGGCTAAGAACCCCCAACAGGTGGGACCAAATCAGGAACTGTCAGGGAGTGTTTTAAGGTTCAACCTACACAAGCTTTTGAAACACAAACTCCTAATAGCCCTAAACCACTGGAGGTTGTTAATAAATCAGTGGGCCCAAAATACGAGATTAAAAATGAAGGAATGACTGAGAATAACATGTGGAGAATCACTAATGCTAGTTATTATTTGTTGAATCAAACAAATCCAAACGTACCTAGACCTTGCTGGTTATGTCTTGATATAAGGCCCCCATATTACGACGCCATTGGGGATCGGGGAGAGGCCACCCATTCAAGCGAAACCGACCCTCCACAATGCAATTGGGGAAGGGATGTAGGAATAACATTGACGGAAGTAACTGGGAATGGCAGGTGTGTAGGTACGGTCCCTAGTGAGAAGCTCCATCTATGCAGTATTACAGAGAAGGTTACACCAGAAAACGAAGAAAAATGGTTAATACCCGCAGATAACGCTAGATGGGTCTGTTCATCGACGGGTGTTACTCCTTGCTTATCACTCAAACACTTTAATGTGTCTCAAGATTTCTGTATACAGGTAATAATTGTACCAAGAATTCTGTACCATTCTGAAGAGTACGTATATACACGGCACACGGTAGCAGAGCACCATCCAACAAGAAGAGAACCAATCACAGCTGTAACACTGGCTACGTTGATAATTCTGGGAGGTACCGGGGTAGGCACTGGAGTTGCCTCTCTGGTCAGACAAAGTCAGGAGTTCACCTCCCTACGCATGACTGTAGATGAAGATTTAACTCGAATTGCACAATCTATTACTGCCCTGGAAAAATCGGTAAGGTCACTATCGGAAGTTGTTTTGCAAAATCGTAGAGGACTAGATTTGATATTTTTGCAACAAGGTGGATTATGTGCCGCCTTGAAAGAAGAATGCTGTGTATATGCAGACCACACTGGAGTAGTGAGGGATACAATGATGAAGCTCAGAGAAGGATTGGAAAAGAGGAAACGAGAAAATGAAGCCAGGCAGAATTGGTACGAATCTTGGTTTAATTATTCACCTTGGCTTACAACTTTGCTGTCAACAATAGCAGGACCTTTGTTGTTATTAGTGTTAGGGCTAACCTTTGGACCATGTATTTTTAACCGAGTAATCGCGATTGTAAAAAGCCGTTTAGAGGCAGCGCACTTGATGTTTATCTGTGCTAAATATGAACCTATAACTACGGATGAGGATGCAGAAACTTTAATGCTCAGTAGTCAGGCATACCAGGAGTTAATGAACAAAATAACTAACTAAAAGAAAAAGGAGGGATTGTGATGTATAAGGAATGTTTGTTCATTATTTCTCATGGCTATATTAAGAAGGGAACAAAAGCAGTCACCCAGGCGGCAGTAAGAACCTTGAGACATCCTGCCTGTTGATGTCTCGGACATAAGATTGAGAGAACCTTGTGTAAATAACTGCCAAACCGATAACCCACTGCCGTATCTTAAGACAAACTAACATGACCAATTAAGGAGGAGAAAACACCACATACCAAGCAGAGGAAGACTACTGCCTTCATCCGCGCGACCAACAGAGGGACCAGAGACGACCCCCTAGCAACAATCGACGCAGCCGCAGTACTAGAAAGGGGCCACGTAACCCCGGAAGAACTTGATGATAAAAGGGGACTGCGAAAAAGGGGGGGGGCGCGCGCCGTTTGGAGAAGCATGGACTCCCCGGCCGCCCAGCGCTGTTTTGCTTGCTGATCGCTTACTCAATAAACTAATTCTTTCTGGCTAAAAGAGTAATTTATAACATCTTCCAACATAGATGGTTCTGTGATTCTGTGATTCTATGATATGGGGGCATTTGGACCCATTTGGAAATATTTTGGTGTGTTTTTTTTTCAGGTCAATTCCTGGTCCAAACTTCAGGATGTTTTGGGGCCGTTCTGGGGCACTTTGGGGCTTTTCTATTCCAGGGATGTCTTGGGGTCCACTCTGGGGCCATTTCAGGTCTGTTTTGGGACATCTGGGGACTGTTTGGGAACATCTGGGGACATTTAGGTGTGTTTTGTGTTCACTTTGGGGCAATTTGTGTCCATTTTTGAGGCATTTGGGGCAATTTGGGAGCACATCCACATCCTTTTCGTCTCCCAACCCCATCAGTGATGTCCCGCCATCCCTGGTGTCCCGCATCCCCATCCCTGGTGCCCCCCATCTCCCTCCACCATGTCCCCCATCCCCAACGTCCCCTGTCCCTGTCACCTTCCTATGAGGCTTTGCTGGTGCCCAGGGAGCTGCCAGCACCTGTAGGGTTGGGGGGATTTGGGGTGAATCTGACCCAAATTTGGGACTGGGAGCTGGGGATTTGTGGGTTCTGGTGGCCCCCACCACTGGTGGAGACCCCCCAAGTAGGACCCAGATGGACCCCAGCAGCTGCAGCCACAAGGGGACCGTGGTTGGCCGGTTCCCACCCCGGACCCAACATCCCTTGTGACCGTGGCTGATGTGGGGCCGGAGGCAGCAGCAAACTTTTTTGTTGGGATGCACAGAATTTTTATTGGGATTGCCCATCCCTAAGTGGAATGGGCAAACGCTGGCCGGGAGTCCTGTCCCCCACTGCCATGATCTGCAAACACAGGTGTTTCCTCCTCGCTGAGCAAACAAACGCACCCGGGTCCTGCCAAGCCCATTTCCAGTCACTGCTGGGCTGTCCTGGCCCACTTCCAGCTCTGCCAGGTTCCTACAGATTGCTTCCAGCCATGGTTGGGCCTTCAAAGAGCATTTCCAGCCATGGTTGGGTCTTCCAGGAGCATTTCCAGATATGGTTGGGTCTTCCAAGAGTATTCTGAGCCATGGTTGGGTCTCCCGGTTGGGTCTCCCCAGGTTGACTCCTGGCCGAGTCTTCCCAAATTGTTCTCAGCCCCATCTACTTCTTCCCAGATTACTTCTGTGGGCACCACAGTGAGCAGGAGCCAACGATGGCCTTGGAATCAGCGTTGTTGAGAAGGTCCCAGCAGTGCTGGTGGGCACTGAGGTGACCAGGAGCCAACGACGGCCTTGGAATCAGCGTCATTGAGAAGGTCCTGGAAATGCTGGTGGGCAATGAGGTGAGGAGGGGCCAGCGAAGACCTTGGAGGAGAATCATTGAGAAGATTCTTGGCTCCCGCATCCCCCTGCCCCCATCCCAGCCTCACACCCTTTGTTCCCACCCCACATTCCCCTGCCCCATATCTCACAGTACCTGGGTCACAACTGGGGTCGCAGTGAGGGTCTGGCAATCTGCATCTGGGGGGGTGGAGAGAAAGGAGAAGGCGACAGAGGTGAGATGGGTCCGGGGGAGCTTAGGGGTGGAGAGTGGGTGCGGGGGGGGGGCGGGACTGGTCTTGGAGGCACCCACCGGGATGTCGGTGTTCACCCGTTCTAGCGAGGCCGTGAAGCTCTGTAGGCTGCCGCCTGTTGAGGACATGGGTGGGGGGCGATGGGGTGAGCAGTGGGGCTGGGGGAGCAGCTGTGGTCCCACCACCCCCCCCCAGTGCTGCCCCCCA
Source organism: Anser anser (assembly GCF_964211835.1). NCBI lineage: Eukaryota > Metazoa > Chordata > Aves > Anseriformes > Anatidae > Anser > Anser anser. The sequence goes on from NC_139754.1 coordinate 162,934, forward strand.
GAGCCCTCCCGACCTGGGTCGGTGGCGTTGCTGTTGTTGAGGACGAAGCCATCAGATGCCATCCAGGTGCCACCTTCATTCTCGTACCAGTTCTCCTCAACGGTGGCCGAAGTGTTCCTGGGGGACAGCGTCAGAGGGTTCGCAGGGGGCAGAAGGACAGAGGAGGGGGCTATGCCCACCCCAAGCCTGCCCAGATGTCTGCCAACAACCCCATTGTGAACCCCAACCAAGCCCAGGTGTCTGCCACCAGCCCACGAGTCCGTCACCAACCATCCAACAGAAGAGACCCCAGACCATCCAACCCAACTAAGCCCAACCCAACCCCTCCCATCCCAGCACATCACATCCCATCCAACCCAAAAGACCCAAAACCATCCAACCCCACTAAATCCAACCCTACTAAACCCAAACTAACCAACCCAACCCATCCAAACCAAACCACCCCAACCCAACTCACCTTAACCCAACCACCCCAACCAACCCAATCCAATCCATCCCAACCATCCCTGCCCCTCTACCTCTTCCTGCCCTTCCTCCATGTCACCAGCAGCACAGCAAGGGTGATGCAGGCAACGAGCAGCACCGTGACCACCACCCCCAGCCCAGTGGCCACCTTGCTGATGCGCCCGGAGCACTGGGTGCCCGTGTACCAGTAGAGCGATTCATCCCGGCAGCTGCAGGGACAAGGAACAGGGACAAGGAACAGTTGGGCCCGGTGCTCCCAGGGGGCCGGGGGGTGGGCACAGCAGGACGCGTGGTGGCACTCACAAGCACTGTGGCCCGGCGCGAGTGACGCGGCACTCGCCATGGTGGCAGTCCATGGTGCCGGGCGTGTTGGCCGTGCAGTTGGTGACGCAGCGGATGGTGCTGCTCATGTTCTGTGCGAAGTAGTAGTCCTGGTAGCCGACGGGCGCCCGCTGCTGGCACAGTGCTGAGGAGGGGGCACGGAAGGGGGTCAAATGGGGTGGTGAGGGGTGTAGGGGCTGGTGGGGTGCATAGGGGGCTCAGGGGGCACATGGGGCTCCATGGGGGCACCCCAGGCACCCAGGCCTCACCGTCAAATGAAGTGGACTCTGTCATGTTCTTGATGATGGGACTGGGTGGCACCTTGAAGCAGACGATGGCTGCGGGGAGAGAGAGGCTGTCAGGGACCCTTCTCTGGGGCCTCCCCGAGGGGTCGGGTGGTTAGGGGGGAGGACGGGACACCCACAGGAGTCGTTCTTGCAGTCGCCCTGGCTTTCGGCAGTCTCCTGAAGCTTCTGCACCAACTCCTGAGTCTTGTTCTGGAACTCCTCGGTCAGGTTGGGGCTGGCGGTGGTTCTGAAGATGACCTCGTGGTCCACGTTGAGGCCGGTGCCCACGGGGGAGGACGCGGAGGCTCCCCCGGCCCTGCGCACCCGGGCTCCCCGCCTGCTGGAGGCCGCTGGCACAATGCGGAGGATCTTCACGCCCTCGTAGCCAGGCACGGAGCTGTAGATCTTGGCCATCTGCCAGGGCGACGGGTGCCGTGAGGATGGGTCCGGAGCGGCCTGGCCTCCCCTCTCACTCCCAGCCTCCCCTCTCACTCCCGGTCTCCTGTTGTGCTCCCTAATTCCCCTTGTGCACCCTGGTCTCCCCTTCAGCTCCCAGCCTCCCCTCGGGTTCCCAGCCTTCCCTCACAGGGCCTGGCCTCCCCTCGTGCTCCTGGGCCTCACCTCCTGCCGGAATTGCTTCTCAAAGTTCTCGTAGGCCTCGGAGCGGGGGTCCTGCAGCTCCTCCGTGTAGTCGAAGTTGGTGACGGTCACCACCAGCTCCACGTTGGCCACGATCGTCCCCTCGATGGCTGCGGGAGGCAGGAGGGGGCTGAGTGCGGGGGGCCAGGGCCCGGCGGAGGTTGTGGGTCAGGCGGAGGCTGTGGGCTGGGGGGAGGCCGCACTTACGGATCTCGGTGGTGATGGAGTCACTGAAGAACTCGCACAAGGGGCCGTAGAAGTCAGAGGGGCAGACGCACTTGATATCGTCGTAGTAGCCTCCATTCTGGCAGACCACTGCGGGGAGAGAGGAGGTCAGGGGGCACTCAGGGGTGGGGGTCCCGTGAGGAGACCCCAGGGAAGACAGGGGTGAGGGTCAACAATGGAGGCCTGGGAGGTGGAGTGGAGCAGGGAGGAGGCCGAGAGGAGGGAGGACAGGAGGGATATGGAGGCTGACCTGGAGGAACCGTGGTGGTCGTTCGGGTGGTGGTGGTTGTTGGGGTGGTGGTGATGGTGGTGGTGGTTGTTGGGGTGGTGGTGGTGGTCGTGGTCATTGGGGTGGAGGTGGTGGTCTTCGTGGTAGTGGTCGTGGTGATGATTGTGGTCGTTGGGGAGGTGGTGGTGGTGACTGGGGAAGTGGTGGTGGTCACTGGGGAGGTTGTGGTGGTCACTGGGGCAGTGCTAGTGGTCACTGGGGCAGTGCTGGTAGATATTGGGGTGGTGCTGAAGGGGGTGGTTTCAGTGGTGGTGGTCTCTGTTGTGGAGGTCGTTGGGATACTGCTGGTCAAAGGGATACTTGGAGTTGTCTGGATGGTGCTGGGGGTGGTCCCATTGGTGCTGGGATTTCTTGAAGTGGTTCTGGGGGTGGTCGAGATGGTGCTATGGGTGGTCAAGATGGTGCTGGGACTGCTGGAGGTGGTGCTGGGGGTGGTCGAGCTGGTGCTGGGAGTGGTCGAGATGGTCCTGGAGGTGGTGCTGGGGGTGGTCGATATGGTGCTGGGAACAGTTGAGATGCTGCTGGGGATGGTCGACATGGTGCTGGAGATGGTGCTGGGGGCGGTTGAGATGGTGCTGGGACTGCTGTAGATGGTGCTGGGACTGCTGGAGATGGTGCTGGGGGTGGTCGACTTGGTGCTGGGAGCGGTTGAGATGGTGTTGGGGGTGGTCAAGATGGTGCCGGGACTGCTAGAGATGGTACTGGGACTGCTGGAGGTGGTGCTAGAGGTGGTCGAGATGGAGCTGGAGGTGGTGCTGGGGCTGCTGGAGGTGGTCCTGGGACTGCTGGTGATGGTGCTGGGACTGCTGGGGGTGGTGCAGGGACTGCTGGAGGTGGTGCTGGAGGTGGTCAAGGTGGTGCGGGGACTGCTGGAGATGGTGCTGTGACTGCTGGAGGTGGTGCTAGGGCTGGTCAAGATGGTGCTGGAGATGGTGCTGGGAGTGCTGGACGTGCTGCTGGGGGCGGTCGAGAGGGTACTGGAGATGGTGATGGGACTGCTGGAGATGGTGCTGGCACTGCTGGAGGTGGTTCTGGGACTGCTGGAGGTGGTGCTGGGGGTGGTCGAGGTGGTGCTGGAGGTGGTGCCAGGGGCGGTCAAGATGGTGCTGGGACTGCTGGAGGTGGTGCTGGGGGTGGTCGAGATGGTGCTGGAGGTGGTGCCAGGGGTGGTCAAGATGGTGCTGGGACTGCTGGAGGTGGTGCTGGGGGTAGTCGAGGTGGTGCTGGGACTACTGGAGATGGTGCTGGGACTGCTGGAGATGGTGCTGGGGGTGGTCGAGGTGGTGCTGGAGGTGGTGCCATGGGTGGTCAAGATGGTGCTGGGACTTGTGGAGGTGGTTCTGGACATACTCGACGTGGTGCTGGGACTGCTGGAGGTGGTGCTGGGACTGCTGGAGATGGTGCTGGGGCTGCTGGAGGTGGTGCTGGGGGTGATTGAGGTGGTGCTGGTGCCGCTGGAGGTGGTGCTAGGGGTGGTCCAGCTGGTGCTGGAGGTGGTGCTGGGGGTGGTCGAGATGGTGCTGGGACTGCTGGAGGTGGTGCTGGGACTGCTGGAGGTGGTGCTGGGGGTGGTCGAGATGGTGCTGGAGGTGGTCGAGGTGGTGCTGGAGGTGGTGCTGGGACTGCTGGAGATGGTGCTGGGACTGCTGGAGGTGGTGCTGGGGGTGATTGAGGTGGTGCTGGTGCCGCTGGAGGTGGTGCTAGGGGTGGTCCAGCTGGTGCTGGAGGTGGTGCTGGGGGTGGTCGAGATGGTGCTGGGACTGCTGGAGGTGGTGCTGGGACTGCTGGAGGTGGTGCTGGGGGTGGTCGAGATGGTGCTGGAGGTGGTCGAGGTGGTGCTGGAGGTGGTGCTGGGACTGCTGGAGGCAGTGCTGCTGGGGGTGGTCGAGGTGGTGCTGGGACTGCTGGAGGTGGTGCTGGGGGTGGTTGAGATGGTGCTGGAGGTGGTCGAGGTGGTGCTGGAGATGGTGGTGGGACTGCTGGGGATGGTGCTGGGACTGCTGGGGGTGCTGCTGGGGGTTGTCAAGATGGTGCTGGGACTGCTGGAGGTGGTGCTGGGGGTGGTCGAGGTGGTACTGGGACTGCTGGAGGTGCTGCTGGGACTGCTGGAGATGGTGCTGGAGGTGGCCGAGGTGGTGCTAGAGATGGTGCTGTGACTGCTGGAGGTGGTGCTGGAGGTGGTCAAGATAATCCTGGGAGTGCCTGAGATGTTGCTGGGACTGCTGGAGGTGGTGCTGGGGCTGCTGGAGGTGCTGCTGGGGCTGCTGGAGGTGGTGCTTGGAGTGGCTGGGATGGTACTGTGGGTGGTCCCAGTTCCAGTTCTGCACATGGATGAGCTGGTTTGGTCCCTATTACTGGTGTCCGTCCTGTATGAGGCGGTTCCTATTGATGTAGAGGCCGCGTCACTCGGCTTTGCGTTGAGACCGCCCCATCCCGCACCTTTCCCCTTTGTACCCTCCGGCCTCGCCCGTGTCTGTTCCCATCCCGGCCTCTCCCCCACTTTCGCTTTCATCTGACCCTTGTCCTGTTATCGTTCACATGTCCGTGGGACAGGTGGGGCGGAGGCTGGATGGGAGGAAGTGTCCTCCAGTGTCACAATTTTTGGACTCTTCTGCCCAAGTTCCTGGCATCCGCTGTCCCAATTCTGGTCTCAACTGCCCCAGTTCTGGCCTCCAATGCCCCAGTTCTGGCCTCCACCGCCCCCAATTCATCATCTACACTGCCACGATTTGTGGCCTCCCCTGCCCCAATTTTGGCCTCCACTGGCCCTCATCAGTGCCATCAGCGCAGGGCGGGGGGCTGTGGAGTGTCCCCATCCCTGTCCTTGTCCTCGTTCCCCTCCCCAATGTCCCTGTCTCCCTCCCCGGTGTCCCCGACCCCCTACGCAACGTCCCTGTCCTCGTCCCCACCAGGATGGTGCCACCTCAGGCCATGGAGGCCGATTCCTCCCTCAGCCTCCCCAACGCACCCCAAGGAGATGCCCCAGGGGAGGCCACCCCCTCCCGCCCCCGACATCTCCGTTTCGTTGTGCCTTGGCTGGGCTCCACTCACCCGCTGCAACCCCGTAGAGGAGGAGGAGGAAGAGGAGGAGGAAGGCCCGGGTGCAAGACCCCATCATGGTGCCCCCCAGCCCCCCAGTGCCACCAGCAGCATTTCGGTGCGGAGCCATGCCCGGGGCAGGAGTGGCAGTGGGGAACTTTGCCCCTCTGCGGGGAGGAGCCGCGTGTTCCCAGGGCAGGCGGTGTTTTGGGGGGGGTGCGGCCATGCCCAGACCAATCGTGGGCACCATGACTGTGGGGACAAACATGACGGTCCCCTCCCCGATATCAGGGACAACCACAACGGCCCCCTCCCCGGTATCACCACACTGGGGGTATCGCGGTGTCCTGGGGAGGGGGTGTTTCTTCCTTTTTGGGGTGAACCTGACCCAATTTGGGGCCTGGGGGCTGGGGTTGGGGGCTGGTAGATGGATTCCAGCCATCGTGGGGTCTTCCCAGGAGGTGTCCAACCATCGTTGGGTTCTCCAAGATTGATTCCAATCATCGTCGGGTTCCCAAGATCAATTCCAACCATCGCTGGGTTGTCCAAGGTCATTTCCAACCGTCTTTGGGTCCTCTAATTTCGATTCCAACCATCACAGTGTGCTCAGGTGGCCAAGAAGGCCAACAGCATCCTGGCTTGTATAAGAAGCAGTGTGGCCAGCAGGGCTAGGGAAGTGATTGTCCCCCTGTGCTCGGCTCTGGTGAGGCCGCACCTCGAGTAGCGATGTGGTTTAGTGGAGGACTTGTTAGTGCTAGGTCAGAGGTTGGACTCGGTGATCTTGGAGGTCTCTTCCAACCAAGATGGTTCTGTGATTCTGTGGTTTGGGGGCATTTGGAGCCATTTGGAAATATTTTGATGTTTGTTTTCTTTTTCAGGTCAATTCCAGGTCCAATCTTCAGGCTGCTTGGGGCCGTTCTGGGGCACTTTGGGGCTTTTCTATTCCGGGGATGTCTTGGGGTCCACTCTGGGGCCATTTCAGGTCTGTTTTGGGACATTTAGGGGCTGTTTGGGGACGTATGGGGACATTTAGGTGTGTTTTGTGCTCACTTTGGGGCAAATGGTATCCATTTTTGCGGCATTTGGGGCAATTTGGGAGCACATCCACATCCTTTTCATCTCCCAACCCCATCAGTGATGTCCCCTCATCCCTGGTGTCCCCCATCTCCATCCTTGGTGTCCCCCCATCTTCGGTGTCAACCCTTTTGTTGGTGTCCATCCCCATTCCTGGTGCCCCCCATCTCCGTCTGCCATATCCCCCGTCCCCAACATCCCTCGTCCCTGTCATCATCCCATGAGGCTTTACTGGTGCCCAGGGAGCTGCCAGGACCTGTAGGGCTGGGGGCATTTGGGGACCTTCTAGGACCTGTAGGGCTAGGGAGATTTGGGGTGAATCTGACCCAAATTTGGGACCGGGAGCTGGGGATTTGTGGGTTCTGGTGGCTCCCGGCACTGCTGAAGACCCCCCAGAAGGACCCAGATGGACCCCAGCAGCTGCAGCCACAAGGGGACCGTGGTTGGCCAGTTCCCACCCCGGACCCAACATCCCTTGTGACCACGGCTGGTGTGGGGCCGGAGGCAGCAGCAGAATTTTTGTTGGGATGCACAGAATTTTTATTGGGATTACCCACCCCTAAGTGGAATGGGAAGACCCTGGCCGGGAGTCCTGTCCCCCACTGCCATGATCTGCAAACACAGGTCTTTCCTCCTCCTCGCTGAGCAAAAACACATGCCAGGGTCCTGCCTAGCCCATTTCCAGTCACTGCTGGGCTGTCCTGGGCCGCTTCCAGCTCTGCCAGGTTCCTACAGATTGCTTCCAGCCGTGGTTGGGCCTTCAAAGAGCATTTCCAGCCATCATTGGGTCTTCCAGGAGCATTTCCAGACATAGTTGGGTCTTCCAAGAGTATTCTGAGCCATGGTTGGGTCTTTCAAGAGCATTTTGAGCCGTCGTTGGGGTTCCAAGAACATTTCAAGGCATGGTTGGGTCTTACAAGAGCATTTTGAGCCATGGTTAGGAGTTCCAAGAGAATTTCCAGCCATGGCTGGGTCTCCCCGGTTGGGTCTCTCCAGGTTGGCTCCTGGCCGAGTCTTCCCAAATTGTTCTCAGCCCCATCTGCTTCTTCCCAGATTACTCCCGTGGGCACCGTGGTGAGCAGGAGCCAACGATGGCTTTGGAAGCAGCATCGTTAAGAAGGTCCTGGAGGTCCTGGTGGGCAATGAGGTGAGGAGGAGCCAGCGAAGACCTTGGAGGAGAATCATTGAGAAGATTCTTGGCTTCCACATCCCCCCGCCCCACAGCGCTCTGCCCCACATCCCCCTGACCCCACCCCAGCCCCACACCCTTTGTTCCCACCCCACATTCCCCTGCCCCACATCTCACAGTACCTGGGTCACAACTGGGGTCGCAGTGAGGGTCTGGCAATCTGCATCTGGGGGGATGGAGAGAAAGGAGAAGGTGACAGAGGTGAGATGGGTTCTGGGGGGCTGCGGGGTGGTGGGTGGGTGCAGGGGGGGGACGGGTCTTGGGGGCACCCACCGGGATGTCAGTGTTCACCCGTTCCAGCGAGGCCGTGAAGCTCTGTAGGCTGCCGCCTGTTGGGGACATGGGTGGGGGGTGATGGGGTGAGCGGTGGGGGCTGGGGGAGCAGCCATGGTCATGTTCCCCCCCCCCCCCTACTGCTGCCCCCCCGAGCCCTCCCGACCTGGGTCGGTGGCGTTTTTGTTCTTGAGGACGAAGCCATCGGATGCTGTCCAGGTGCCGTCATCGTTCTCATACCAGTTCTCCTCAATGGTGGCCGAAGTGTTCCTGGGGGGCAGCACCAGGGGGCTCGGAGGGGGCAGGAGGACAGAGGAGGGGGCTGTGCCCCCCCCCCAGCCTGCCCAGATGTCCGCCAACAACCCCGTTCTGAACCCCAACCAAGCCCAGGTGTCTGCCACCAGCCCACGAGTCCGTCACCAACCCCGCTCTCCAATGGAAGACCCCAAGCGCACGTCCCCCCCTCCATTCCAGTTGCCAGCTGGAAGACCCCAGACTCACGTGTCCATCACCAGCTCTACTCTGAACCAGAAGACCGCAGACCCAGGTGTCCACCATGAGCCCCCGAGCCCACATTCAACCCTGCTCTCGACTAGAAGACCCTGAACCCACATCTCCAGAACCAGAAGACCCCAAGAGTACGTACCAACCAACGACCCTGCTCCAAACCCAAGACCCCCAACCGAACCTAAAAACCCCAACTCAACCAACTCGACACAACCAACCCAATTCAACCCAACTCAATCCAACCCAACCACCCCAAACCACCCCAACCAACCCAAAAGACCCCAAACCATCCAACCCAACTAAACCCAATCCAAACCACCCCACCCCAGCAAACGCAAAACACCCCAACCCAGCTACCCCAAACCAACCACCCCAACCCAACCAACCTAATCCAATCCACACCAACAATCCCTGCCCCTCTACCTCTTCCTGCCCTTCTTCCGTATCACCAGCAGCACAGCAAGGGTGACGCAGGCAACGAGCAGCACCGTGACCACCACCCCCAGCCCGGTGGCCACCTTGCTGACGCGCCCGGAGCACTGGGTGCCCGTGTACCAGTAGAGCGATTCATCCCGGCAGCTGCAGGGACAAGGAACAGGGACAAGGAACAGTTGGGCCCGGTGCTCCCAGGGGGCAAGGGGGTGGGCACAGAGGGATGCATGGTGGCACTCACAAGCACTGTGGCCCGGTGCGGGTGACGCGGCACTCGCCATGGTGGCAGTCAATGGTGCCGGGTGTGTTGGCCGTGCAGTTGGTGATGCAGCGGATGGTGCTGCTCGTGTTCTGTGCGAAGTAGTAGTCCTGGTAGCCGACGGGCGCCCGCTGCTGGCACAGTGCTGAGGAGGGGGCACGGGAGGGGGTCAAATTGGGCGGTGGGGTGCGTAGGGGTTGGTGGGGTGCATAGGGGACTCGGGGGGTTCATGAGGGTTCATGGGAGCACCCTGGCCACCCGGGCCTCACCGTCAAACGAAGAGGACTGTGTCATGTTCTTGATGATGGGGCTGGATGACACCGCAATGCAGACAACGGCTGCAGGGAGAGAGAGGCTGTCAGGGACCCTTCCCCAGGGCCTCCCTGAGGGGTTGGGGGGTGAGGAGGAGGACGCAACACCCACAGGAATCGTGCCCGCAGTCGCCCTGGCTTTTGACAGTCTCCTGAAGCTTCTGCACCAGCTCCTGAGTCTTGTTCTGGAACTCCTCAGTCAGGTTGGGGCTGGCAGCGGTTCTGAAGATGACCTCATGCTCCACCTCGAGGCCGGTGCCCACGGGGGAGGACACGGAGTCTCCCCCGGCCCTGCGCACCCAGGCTCCCCGCCTGCTGGAGGCTGCTGGCACAATGCGGAGGATCTTCACACCCTCGTAGCCGGGCACGGAGCCGTAAATCTTGGCCATCTGCCAGGGTGAGGGGCGCTGTGAGGATGGGTCCAGTGCAGCCCAGCCTCCCCTTGTGGTGCCCGGCCTTCCCTCGTGCTCCCAAACTCCTCTCATGTTCCTGGTCTCCCCTCGCACAGCCCCGTCTCCCCTCACGCGGCCTGGCCTCCCATCGTGCTCCCAGCCCAACCTTCCCTCATTGCAGTCCAGCCTCCCCTCTCGCTCCTAGCCTCCCCTCACAGAATCCAGCCTCCCCTCATGTAGCCCAGCCTCCTCTTATGCTCCAGGCCTCCCCTCATGCTCCCGGCCTCCCTTTGAGCTCCCCGCCTCCCTTTGTGCTCTCAGCCTCCTCTCGCACAGCCTGGTCTCCCCTTGTGCTCCTGGTCTCCCTTTGTACTCCCAGCCTTCCATCACGCTGCCCAGCCTCCCCTCCTGTTCCCAGCTTCCCATTGTTTTCCAACCTCCCATCATGTAGCCTGGCCTCCCCTCGTGCTCCCAGCCTCCCCTTGCACACCCCGGCCTCACCTCCTGCCGGAAATGCCTCGCAAAGCTCTCATAGGCCTCCGAGCGGAGGTCCTGCAACTCCTCCGTGTAGTCGAAGTTGGTGATGGTCACCACCAGCTCCACGTTGGCCACGATCGTCCCCTCGATGGCTGCAGGAGGCAGGAGGGGGCTGAGCACGGGGGGGGGGCGGGGCTGGGTGGAGGGCCAGGGCCACGGGGAGGCCACACTTACGGATCTCGGTGGTGATGGAGTCGCTGAAGAACTCGCACAAGGGGCCGTAGAAGTCGGAGAGGCAGAGGCACTTGACACCATCGTAGGTGCCTCCGTTCTGGCAGACCACTGTGGGGAGAGTGGAGGTCAGGGGGCACCCAGGGGTGGGGGTCCTGCAAGGAGACCCCAGGGAGGATGGGGGCGAGGTGCAGCAATGGAGGCCTGGGAGGAGGGAGGAGGGTGAGAGGAGGGAGGATGGGAAAGAGGAGGAGGCTGACCTGCAGGAACAGTGGTCATGGTGGTGGTTGTTGTGGTGGTTGGGGTGGTGGTTGTGGTTGTTGGGGAAGTGGTGGTGGTTAGGGAGGTGGTGGTGGTCACTGGGGCTGTACTGGTGGTAACTGGCCCAGTGGTGGCTGAGGCAGGGAAAGAGGTTCCTGAACTGGTAGAGGTCAGTGGTGTGGGGGTGTCACCAGATGAGGTTTCTTCAGTGGTGGGGGAGAGCCCGGAGGCCATTTCTGTGTAGGAAGACGTGTCTGTGTAGGGAGACATTTCTGTGGAGACCAGCGGTATGGAGGTTTCACCGGAGAAATTTCCTTCGTCGTCCAGAAATATCACAGTATTCCTTGCTATTGAGATGAGAAATCTGGAGTTAATCCTGTGGCTGTCGTCAGCACCTTTGGAGGCTTTGTGCTGTGTGGCGGCCGCCCCGTCCCGCACCTTTCTTCTTTGTACCCTCCGGCCTCGCCCCTGGCCTTCCCACCACACCCCTCCCCCGGCCTCTCCCTCACTTTCGCTTTCATCTGCCCCTTGTCCTGTTCCCGTTCACACATCTGTGGGATGGGTGGGGCAGAGGCTGCACGAGAGGACGTGGCCTCTGCTGTCCCAATTTGTGGTCTCTTCTGCCCAAGTTCATGGCCTCCCCTGTCCCAGTTCTGGCCTCCGCTGTCCCAATTCTGGCCTCCACCACTCCCAATTCATCGTCTACACTGCCCCGATTTGTGGCCTTGCCCCAATTTTGGCCTCCGCTGGCTCTCGTCAGTGCCATCATCGCGGGGCATGGGGCTGTGGAGTGTCCCTATCCCTGTCCTTGTCCCTGTCCCCTTCCCCAATGTCCAATCCCTGTCCCCACCAGGACGGTGCCACCTCAGGCCGTGGAGGCCAATTCCCCCCTCAGCCTCCCCAGCACACCCCAAGGAGATGCCCCAGGGGAGGATGCCTCCTCCCGCCCCCCCATCTGCATTTTGGTGCCCCCTGGCCGGGCTCCACTCACCTGCCACATCCCCGCGGAAGAGGAGGAGGAAGAGGAGGAGGAAGGCCCGGGTGCAAGACCCCATCTTGGTGCCCCCCAGCCCTGCGGCGCTGCCAGCAGCATCCCGGTGCGGAGGCATGCCTGGGACAGGAGTGGCAGTGGGGAACTTTGCCCCTCTGCGGGGAGGAGCTGCTCATCCCTGGGTGGTGGTTGGGGGACGGGCTGTGCCCGGACCAATCGTGGGTACCGTGACCGTGGGGACAAACGTGACGGTCCCCTCCCCGTTATCAGGGACAACCGCGATGTTCCCCTCCCCGTTATCGCTGCTCTAGGGGTATCGCGGTGTCCCGGGGAGGGGGTGTTTGTTCCTTTTTGGGGTGAATCTGACCCAAATTGGGAAGTGGGGGTTGGGGTTGGGGGATGGTAGGTTGATTCCAGCCTTCATGGGGTCTTCCCAGGTCGTGTCCAACCATCGTTGGTTTCTCCAAGATCGATTCCAACCATCTTTGTGTCCCCCAAGATCATTTCCAACCATTGTTGTGTCCCCAAAGATCAATTCCAGTCATTGCTGGGTCCTCCAAGATCATTCCAACCATCGTTGGGTCCTCTAATTTCGATTCCAACCATCGTTGGGTCTTCTCAGATTGATTCCTACCATCGTTGGGGCCTCCAAGATCACTTCCAATCATGATTGGGCCCCCCAAGATCAATTCCAAACATTGTTGGGTCTTTTCAGACCGTTTTCAACCATGGCCAGGTTTTCCCAGATCGATTCTAACAATGTATGTGCTCCAAGATGATTTCCAACCACGGTTGGGTCCCATGAGATGGTTTCCAACCATTGTTAGGTTCTCCAAGATCGATTCCAACTATGGTTGGGTCCTTCTGGGTCATTTCCAATGATAGTTGGATCCTCCAAGATTGTTTCCAACCATCGTTGGGTCTTCTCAGACCATTTTCAGCCATGGTCAGGTCTTCCAAGATCACTTTCAACCACCACTGGGTCCTCCAAGATCATTTCCAACCATCTTTGGGTCCCCTAAGATCAATTCCAACCATCTTCGGGTCCTCCCAGATTGATTCCAAACATCATTGTGTCCCCTGGGATCGATTCCATCCATCGTTGGGTCCTCCAAGATCGATTCCAACCATCATTGGGTCTTCTCAGACTATTTTCAACCATGGCCAGGTCTTCCTGGATCGATTCTTGCATCTTCCCAGGTTCCTTCCAGCCACGGTTGCGTCCTCTCAGATCTTCTCCGCTCCCGGCCAGGTCTTCCCAAATTGTTTCTGGTTCCTCCTGGAGACTGGGAGCTCATGGGTACAGATTAAAGGGCAGACATCCACTGTTGATACCACGGCCACCAGATGAGGAAGAGGAGGAGATGAAGCCTTCTTCAGACAGCTCCAAGCAACCTCTCAGTCTCCCTGGTTCTCCTGGAGGACTTCAACCACCCCGATACCTGCTGGGAAGACCAAACAGCGAGGCACAAACCGTCCAGGAGGTTCCTGCAGGACGTCGATGAGCACGATCACCATCTCGAGATGTTTCTCCACCGTGCGGGTGGCGGAGGAGCCGACGGGGTGAGGAGGGACGAGCTGGAGACCTCGGCTGCAGCGACCGCGGGATGGTTGAGGCCGGGATCTCGCGGGGAGGAAGCCGGGCTCCAACCACCCCAATTTGCGGAAAGGTGGATTTCAGGGGGTCTCGGCCCCATAGATTTGGGTCTCGACCCCATAGATGTGGGTCTGAGAGGGATTTGTGCTCCATAAATGGAGATCTGGGGTGTCTTGGCTCCATTGATTTGGGTCTGGGGCTCTTAGCCCCATAGATTTGGGTCCGGGAAGGGTTTGTGCCCCATGGGTGGGGGTCTAGGCCCCATGAACATGGGTCTGGGGGGTCTCGGCCCCATAGATTTGGGTTTGGGGGCTCTCAGTCCCATAGATGTGGGTCTGGGAGGGGTTTGTGCCCCATGGATGTGGGTCTGAGGGGTCTCGGCCCCTTAGATTTGGGTCTGGGGGGGGTCTCATCCCCATAGGTGTGGGTCTGGGAGGGGTTTGTGCCCCATGGATGTGGGTCTGGGAGGGATTTGTGCCCCATGGATGTGGGTCTAGGCCCCATGGACGTGGGTCTGGGGGGTCTTGGCACCATAGATTTGGGTCTGGGGGGGGGTTGGCCCCATAGATTTGGGTCTGAGGGGTCTCGGCCCCATAGATTTGGGCCTGGGGGGTTTTGGCCCCATAGATTTGGGTCTGGGAGGGGTTTGTGCCCCATGGATGTGGGTCCAGGCCCCATAAATGTGGGTCTGGGAGGGGTTTGTGCCCCATAGGTGTGGGTCTGGGGGGTCTCAGCCCCATAGATGTGGGTCCAGGCCCCATGGATGTGGGCCCAGGCCCGCCCCGGCCTCTGTCCGGTTGCCATGGCGACAGCGCGGGCGCTACCGTGGCAACAAGCCCCGCCCCTTGGCAACCGTTGCTACGGAGCCTCAGCCCCGCCCCGCTGTGGGCCCGTTGCTGGGGCAACGGCTCCGCCCTCCCCCTCCCGGCCCCGCCCCGTTGCCATGGCAGCGGGCCCCGCCCCTCCCGGAAGCGGCGCATGCGCGGTGAGGCCGGGCCCGGCGCGGCGGCGGCGGAGAGCGGCGGCGGCGGCGGCGGCGGCGGCTGCCGAGCCCACCGGAAGCGGAAGCGGGGGAGGGGACCGGAAGCGGAACCGAGCGGGGGGGACCGGAAGCGGCGCCATGGTGAGCGGCCCCGGGGCCGGGGCTGAGGCGGCGGGAAGGGGGGGGGGGGGGCATCGGGCGGGAGGGGGGGTCACGTGGGCGGGTGGAGGTCACGTGGGAAGGGGGAGGTCACGTGAACGGGGGGGTCACGTGGAAGGGGGGGGTACAACACCTCGCTCCCCGGCCCCACGGCCCCGCCCCCACCCCACAGCCCCCCCCCGCCCCAAAACCCCCCAAAACCCCCCGTATCCCCCCATAGCCCCGTACCCCCACCACGTAGCCCCCCATCGCAGCCCCGTAGCCCCCCCATAGCCCCCGTTCCCACCCCACAGCCCCATAGCCCACCCCATAGCCCCCCGACCCAGCCCCACAGCCCGCCCCGTAACCCCCCGTAACCCCCCATATCCCCAGCCCAGCCCCACATTTCCCCCCCCACGCCCCATATCCCCCCCATATCCCCCCATCCCAGCCCCATATCCCACCCCCATATCCCACCCCACACCCCCAACCCACACCCCATAGCCCCCCATAGCCCCCATATACCCCCATACCCTCACTCCGCACCCCATATCCCCCCATATCGCCCCATATCCCCCTATCCCAGCCCCATATCTTCCCCCCACACCCCCACCCCCACCCCGAAAGCCCCCCAAATCCCCCCATATCTCCCCCCTACCCACACCCCATATCCCCCCAATCCCTCCCTCTATCCCCATCCCAGCCCCATATCCCACCCCATACCCCCACCCCACACCCCATAGCCCCCCATAGCCCACCATATACCCCCATACCCCCACCTCCCACCCCAAAAGCCCCCCAAATCCCCCCATATCCCCCCATTCCAGCCCCATATCCCCCCCAAATCCCCCCATGTCTCCCCATCGCAGCCCCATATCTCCCCTGTACCCCCATCCCCTGCCCCACAACCCCCCCATATCCCCCCAAATCCCCCCATGTCCCCCCATCCCAGCCCCATATCTCCCCCGTACCCCCATCCCCCACGCCATAACCCCACCTAATCCCTATCCCCCCATATCTCCCCATATCCCTTCATCCCAGCCCTATATCCCCCCAAATCCCCCCATATCTCCCCCGTACCCCCACCCTCCACCACATAATCCCCCCATACCCCCACCCCACACCCCAAATCCCCCCATATCCCCCCATCCCAGCCCCATATCCCCCCTATATCCCCCCATATCTCCCCATCCCAGCCCCATATCTCCCCCGTACCCCCACCCCCCGCCCCACAACCCCCCCAAATCCCCCCATATCCCCCCAAATCCCCCCGAATCCCCCCATATCCCCCTGTCCCAGCCCCATATCTCCCCCGTACCCCCACCCCCCACCCCACAACTCCCCCATACCCCCGCCCCACACCCCAAGTCCCCCCAAATCCCCCTATATCCCCCCATCCCAGCCCCATATCTCCCCCGTACCCCCACCCCCCACCCCATAACCCCCCAAATCCCCACCCCACACCCCAAATCCCCCTGTATCCCCCCCAAATCCCCCCATATCCCCCCATCCCAGCCCCATATCCCCCCTATATCCCCCCATATCTCCCCATCCCAGCCCCATATCTCCCCCGTACCCCCACCCCCCGCCCCACAACCCCCCCATATCCCCCCAAATCCCCCCGAATCCCCCCATATCCCCCTGTCCCAGCCCCATATCTCCCCCGTACCCCCACCCCCCGCCCCACAACTCCCCCATACCCCCGCCCCACACCCCAAGTCCCCCCAAATCCCCCCATATCCCTCCATCCCAGCCCCATATCTCCCCCGTACCCCCACCCCCCACCCCATAACCCCCCAAATCCCCACCCCACACCCCAAATCCCCCTGTATCCCCCCCAAATCCCCCCATATCCCCCCATCCCAGCCCCATATCTCCCCCATACCCCCACCCCCCGCCCCACAATCCCCCCAAATCCCCCCAAATCCCCCCATATCCCCCCATCCCAGCCCCCTATCTCCCCCCGTACCCCCACCCCCCGCCCCACAACCCCCCCAAATCCCCGCCCCACACCCCAAATCCCCCCGCCCGGACCCCCCCCCCCCCCGCCCTCTAACCCGTGTGCCGCCCGCAGATGCGCTTCATGCTGCTGTTCAGCCGGCAGGGCAAGCTGCGCCTGCAGAAGTGGTTCCTGGCCACGGCCGAGCGCGACAAGCGGAAGCTGGTGCGCGAGCTGATGCAGCTGGTGCTGGCGCGCAAGCCCAAGATGTGCAGCTTCCTCGAGTGGCGCGACCTCAAGGTGGTCTACAAGAGGTGGGGGGCGCGCGGGGGAGGCGACGGGGGGGGGGGGGTGGCGGCACCCCGGGGTTTGGCCCCATTGCGGCCGGCCCCATTGGCTTGGACCCATTGCCTCCGACCCCATTGGCTTGGCCCTATTGCGTCCAGCCCCATTGGCTTGGCCCCATAGCCTCCAACCCCATAGCCTCCAACCCCATTGGCTTGGCCCCATTGCGGCCAGCCCCATTGGCTTGGACCCATTGCCTCCAACCCCATTGGCTTGGCCCTATTGCGTCCAGCCCCATTGGCTTGGCCCCATAGCCTCCAACCCCATAGCCTCCGACCCCATTGGCTTGGCCCCATTGCATCCAGCCCCATTGGCTTGGACCCATTGCCTCCGACCCCATTGGCTTGGCCCTATTGCGTCCAGCCCCATTGGCTTGGCCCCATAGCCTCCAACCCCATAGCCTCCAACCCCATTGGCTTGGCCCCATTGCATCCAGCCCCATTGGCTTGGACCCATAGCCTCTGGCCCCATTGCATCCAGCCCCATTGGCTTGGCCCCATAGCCTCTGGCTCCATTGCATCCGGCCCCATTGCATCCGGCCCCATTGTCTCGGCCCCGTAGCCTCCAACCTCATTGGCTTGGCACTATAGCCTCCAGCCCTATTGGCTTGGCCCCATTGCATCCAGCCCCATTACATCCAGCCCCATTACATCCAGCTCCATTGGCTTGGCCCCGTAGCCTCCGAACCCATTGGCTTGGCCCCATTGCATCCAGCCCCATTGGCTTGGCCCCATAGCCTCCGTTCCGAACCCATTGGCTTGGCCCCATTGCATCCAGCCCCATTGGCTTGGCCCCATAGCCTCTGGCCCCATAGCCTCCAACCCCATTGCCTCCGACCCCATTGGCTTGGTCCCATTGGCTTGACCCCGTAGCCTCCGTCCCCATTGGCTTGGCCCCATTGCGTCTGGCCCCACTGCATCCAACACCATTGGCTTGGCCCCATTGGCTTGGCCCCGTAGCCTCCAAGCTCATTGGCTTGGCCCCATAGCCTCCAGCCCTATTGGCTTGGCTCCATTGCATCCAGCCCCATTGCACCCAGCCCCATTGGCTTGGCCCCATCACCTCGGTCCCCATTGGCTTGGCCCCATAGGCTCCAGCCCCATCAGCTTGGCCCCATTGCATCCAACCCCATTGTGTCCTGCCCCATTGGCTTGGCCCCATAGCCTCTGGCCCCATAGCCTCTGGCCCCGTTGGCTTGGCCCCATTGCATCCAGCCCCATAGCCTCTAGCCCTCTTGGCTTGGCCCCATAGCCTCTGGCCCCATAGCCTCCGACCCCACTGGCTTGGCCCCATTGCATCCAGCCCCATTGGCTTGGCCCCATAGCCCCCAACCTCATTGGCTTGGCCCCATAACCTCTGGCCCCGTTGCCTTCAGCCCCATTGGCTTGGCCCCATAGCATCCAACCCCGTTGGCTCGGCCCCATTGTGTCTGGCCCCATTGCTTCCATTGAGCCCCATTGGCTTGGCCCCATAGCCTCCAGCCCCATCGGTTGTGCCCCATAGACTCTGGCCCCATTGTATCTGGCCCCATTGGCTTCCATTGAGCCCCATTGATCAGGCCCCACAGCCTTTGGCCCCGTTGCCCCCGGCCCCATTGCCCCTGGCCCCATTGCACTCCCCCACTTCCCCCCATTTCCTCCCATTCCCCCATATCCCCCCATTCCCCCCACCCCCCCCAATTTCCCCTATATCCCCCCTTTCCTCCACATACCTCCATTTCCCCCACCCCCCCCATTCCCCCGTATCCCCCCCATTTCCCCAATCTCCCCCATTCCCCCCACCCCCACAATTTCCCCTATATCCTCCCATTCCCCCATATCCCCCCCAATTTCCCCCTTTACCCCATATCCCCCCCATTTCCCCCGTTCCCCCTGTATCCCCCCATTTCCCCCACCCCCCCCATTCTCCCATATCCCCCGTTTCCCCCATATTCCCCCTTCCCCCCACATCCTCCCCATACGCTCCCATTCCCCCCATATCCCCCACACCCCCCCATTCCCCTCACCCCCCCCAATTTCCCCCATCTCCCCCCTTTCCCCCACACCCCCCCATTTCCCTATATCCCCCGCGTCCCCCCATTTCCCCCATACCCCCCCATTCCCCGACGCCCCCCCATTTCCCCCACTCCCCACATTCCCCCACACACCCCCATTCCCCCACATCCCCCATTCCCCCATCTCCCCCGTTTCCCCCACACCCCCACACCCCCCCACACACCCCCCATCCCCCCACCCCCCACATTTCCCCCACACCCCCCCATTTCCCCCCTTCCCCCCATTCCCCCACACCCTCCCCGTTTCCCCCACCCCCCCATCCCCCCCCAACTCCCCCCCATCCCCCCGCGCCCCCCCCCCCCCGGCGGCGCTCCCCCAGCCCCCCGTGCCCCCCCCCCAGGTACGCCAGCCTCTACTTCTGCTGCGCCATCGAGGGGCAGGACAACGAGCTGATCACACTGGAGCTCATCCACCGCTACGTCGAGCTGCTCGACAAGTACTTCGGCAGCGTGAGTGGCCCCGCGCGCCCCGCTGGGGGGCTCGGGGGACCCTACGGAGCCGTCTGGGGGGCTGGGAACCCCCCCAGATCCGTTTGGGGGGCTCAGGAACCCCAAAGTCCCATTTTGGGGTCAAGGGAACCCCCCCAGATCCGTTTGGGGGGCTCAGAAACCCCGCAGATTCATTTGGGGGGCTCAGAAACCCCAAAGTCCCATTTTGGGGTCCAGGGAACCCCCCCCCCCCAGATCTGTTTGGGGGGCTCGGAAACCATAAAGTCCCATTTTGGGGTCAAGGGAACCCCCCCAGATCTGTTTGGGGGGCTCAGGAACCCCAAAGTCCCATTTGGGGTCAAGGGAACCCCCCCAGATCCGTCTGGGGGGCTCGGAAAACCCAAAGTCCCATTTTGGGGTCAAGGGAACCGCCCCAGATCCGTTTGGGGGGCTCAGGAACCCCAAAGTCCCATTTGGGGTCAAGGGAACCCCCCCAGCTCCGTCTGGGAGGCCCGGAAACCCCAAAGTCCCATTTTGGGGTCAAGGGAACCCCCCCAGATCCGTTTGGGGGGCTCAGAAACCCCAGAGACTCATTTCGGGGGCTCAGGAACCCTACAGACCTGGTTTGGGGTCTCAGAAACCCCCAAACCCGATTTGGGGGGGCTCAGGGACCCCATAGACCCAATTCAGGGGGTTTACGGACCCCATAGACCCAGTTTGGGGGGGTTGGGGACCCTACAAATCCATTTGGGGGGCTCAGGAACCCCACAGACCCTTTTGGGGTCAAAGGAACCCCACAGATCCATTCTAGGGGGCTCCAGGAAAGCCCCAGACCCAATTCGGGGGGGGGTCAGGGACCCCAAAAAAACATTTGGGGGCTCAGGAAACCCCCAGCCCCATTTTGGGTTTCCCAGACCCCCCCCCCAGCCCCGTTTTAGGGGCCTCAGGGGCCCCCCAACCCCATTTCTGTGCCCCTCTCCCCATTTTTGGGCCCCCCAACCCCATTTTTGGGCCCCCCAACCCCCATTTTTGGGCCCCCCAACCCCCATTTCTGTGCCCCCAACCCCATTTCTGTGCCCCCCAACCCCATTTTTTGGGCTCCCAGCCCCCGTAGCGGGGTGGGGGGCCCCCCCCAGTGAAGGCCGTGCCCCCCCCGGTGACGGCCGTGCCCCCCCCAGGTGTGCGAGCTGGACATCATCTTCAACTTCGAGAAGGCGTACTTCATCCTGGACGAGTTCGTCATGGGCGGCGAGGTGCAGGACACCTCCAAGAAGAGCGTCCTCAAGGCCATCGAGCAGGCCGACCTGCTGCAGGAGGTGCCCCCCGACCCCAAACCCCCACCCCGGGGACCCCAAAAGGGACGCGGGGACACCCCCAAACCGGCACGAGGCTGATGGGACCCGTAGGGAGCCATAGGGAACCCCAAAATAGTTATAGGATCCCTATAGGGTGATGGGAGATGTAGGGACCCCAAAAATGGGTATGGGGTCCCTATAGGTTGATGGGACCCATAGGGACCCCAAAAATGGGTATAGGATCCCTATAGGGTGATGGGATCCATAGGGACCCCAAAAATGGGTACGGGATCCCTATGGGGTGCTGGGACCCCAGAGGGACCCCAAAAGGGGCATGGGACTCCCATGGGGTGATGGGACGCATAGGGAACCCCAAAATGGTTATGGGACCCCTGTAGGGTGATGGGATCCGTAGGGACCCCAAAAATGGGTATGGGATCCCTATAGGGCCTTGGGATCTGTAGGGACCCCAAAAGAGGCATGGGACCCCCATAGAGTGATTGGACCCATAGGGAACCCCAAAACTGTTGTGGGATCCCTATAGGGTGATGGGACCCTAAAAATGGGAACGGGATCCCTGTAGGGTGATGGGAGCTTTAGGGACCCCAAAAGTGGGTAAAGGATCCCTATAGGGTGATGGGAGCTGTGGGGACCCCAAAAGGGTTATGGGATCTCCAGGGGGGTGCTGGGACCCTAGAAGGACCCCAAAAGGGGCACGGGCCCCCCCCCCTTGGTTTGTGCTCCCCCCCACTCCGATTTGTGCCCCCACCCCCACTTCTGTGACCCCCTCCCCAAATTTAATGCCCCCCCTTTAGGTCTTTAACTCCTCCCCCCTTGGTTTGTGACACCCCCCCCCCGTGTTTTATGCCCCCCCCTCCCCCCGGGTTTGTGACCCCCCCCAAAAAAAATTTTGTGACCCCCTCCCAAAATTTAGTGACACCCCCCCCCCCTTTTGGTTTCTGACCCCCCCCCGGGTTTCAACCCTCCCCTCCCCCTTTCCTGACCCCCCCCTTTGGTTTGTGACCCCCCCCCCCCAGGTTTGTGACCCCCTCCCCAAATTTAGTGACCCCCCCTTTTGGTTTCTAACCCCCACCCAATATTCTGATCCCCCCCCTAATTTTCTGACACCCCCCCCCCCAAATTTTCTGACCTCCCCCTGGGTTTGTGACCCCCCTCCCCACATTTAGTGCCCCCCCCTCAGGTTCCTGACCCCCCCCCTTTTTCTGCTCCCCCCCCCTTTTATGCCCCCCCCAGGAGGACGAATCCCCCCGCAGCGTCCTGGAGGAGATGGGACTGGCGTAGCCCCCCCCACCCCCCAGGGGGGGCCCCCCCCCAGGACCCCCAAACGGAGCCGGGCTGGGGGGATGGGCGCCCCCCCCCCGCTGTAAATACAGCCCCTCCCCCATGCGCGGGGGGCGGGGAACCCCCCCAGCCCCCTCCCTTCTCACGGGGCCCCCCCGAAATGGGGAGGGGGCGTTGGGGGGACCCCCCCCTCGGAATAAAAATGTGCGGAGACTCGGCTGATGCATGGGATAATTAGTGGGGGGGGTAATTAGCATGGGAGGGGGGGCAATTAGCATGGTGGGGGTAATTGGCATGATAGGGGGGTAATTAACATGGGAGAGGGGGTAATTAGCACCGGGGGGGCAATTGGGATGGGAGGGGGGGGTAAATAGCATGGAAGGGGGGTAATTAGGATGAGATGAGGGTAATTAACACGGGGGGGCGATTAGAACAAGGGGGTCGGTTAGCACAAGGGGGAGTAATTAGCACGAGAGGGGGGACACGAGCTTGGGAAGGGGACAATTAGCACAGAGGGGGGATTAATTAACACCAGGGCGTAATTAATTGGGGGGGGGCAGTTAGCATCCGGGGGGGTGTTAATTAGCCGGGGAGGTAATTAGCCGGGGGTAATTAGTGGGGGGCCCCAATAATGAGGGTAACTCGTACTAAAATAGTCGCTTTTATTCGTTAGCAAAAGTTGTGGTGGGGGCTATTTACATAGGGGGGTACTGGGAGAACTGGGAGGGAGAACTGGGGGGACTGGGATATGGAGGGGGGAGTCGGGAACTGGGGAAACTGGGAGAACTGGGAGCGGGAAATGGGGGGTGTCAGGGACTGGAGGAACTGGGAAATGGGGGGAGTCTTGGACTGGGAAGGGGGCTCTGGGATTGGGGGAACTGGGAGGGGGGGCTCATGGAGCACCTTGGGGGTATTTTGGGGTGGGGGTCACACATTCGGGGGTCCCCTTATTGGGGGTGGGGGCAACCATTATGGGGGGGGCACCTACCCCCTTGAGCCCCCCCCCCGCCGATAACTCCTCAACCGCGGGGGCTGGAACAACGTCGGCGCACCTCCGCCGCCGCCACCCCCACCGCCGCGGTGCCGGCTTTTGGCGGGGATGACGTCATCGCCGTCGTCATCAGTGACGTCATCGTCGGGGGGGGCCAATCCCAGGGCCCCCCCCGCCACCGCCATGGCTGCCGCCGCCTCCTCCTTGCGCTTCTGCTCCACGTCGCGGATGATGTCGACCACGTCGTCGGCCGGCAGGTGCAGGCGGCTCGAGAGCTCGATCAGTTGGTCGATGGTGCCCGGGTCCAGCGGCGCGTCCGGCGCCGCCTCCTCGTCATCCTCATCATCTTCATCTGCCGGCCGCACCGCCTCCGCCAGCTCCTGGGCCAGCGGGGGGACGGCGGCGCGGCTGGGGGCGTCTTCGCGGTTGGGGACGTTGGCGCGGTTGGGGACGTTGGCGCGGTTGAAGACGTCATCGCGGTTGACATCGTCGCGGTTGGGGACGTCACCGCGGTTGAAGACGTCATCGCGGTTGGGGACGTTGGCACGGAAGGGGATGCCATCGCGGTTGACGTCATCATGGTTGCGGATGTCTTCGCGGTTGACGTCATCGCCACGGTTGGGGATGTTGTCACGCATGGAGATGACATCACCGCGCATCGGCATCCCGCCACGCATGGAGATGTCACCACGCATGGGGACATCGCCACGCATGGGGACACCGCCGCGTGTCGGCATCTTGCCACGCCGGGGGACGTCGCCGCGCACGGAGATGTCACCGCGCATGGAGATCTCATTGGTCATGGGCACCTCGTTGGCCATGGCGACCTCGTTGGCCGTTGGGATCTTCTTGCCCATGAAGATCCTGTTGCCCACAGGGATCTTTTTGCCCATGAAGACCTCGTTGGCCATGGGGATCTCGTTGGCCATGGGGATCTCGTTGGCCATGGGGACTTCGTTGGCCATGGGGATCTCATTGGTCATGGGATCTCGTTGTTCATGAGGACTTCGTTGTCCATGGGGACCTCGTTGTCCATGGGGATCTCATTGTCCATTGGGATCTCATTGTCCATGGGGATCTCATTGTCCATGAGGAACCCATTGCCTACGGGGATCTCCTTGCCCATGGGGATCTCCTTACCCATGGGGATCATCTTGCCCATTGGGATCTCCTCACCCATCGGCATCTTCTTGCCCATTGGGATCATCTTGCCCATTGGGACCTCCTCGCCCATTGGGATCTTCTTGCCCATGGAGAACCCTTTACCCATCGGGGTCGCCTTGCCCATCGGGATCGCCTTGCCCATCGGGATTGCCTTGCTCATGGAGATCGCCTCGGCCCCGGCGCTCGCCCTCCCCACGCCGCCCCTCTCCCCCCCTCTCCCCCCCTCTCCCCCAACCTCTCCCACCTCCCCCCTTCCTCCTCCTCTTCCTCCTCCTCCTCCTCCTCCTCCGACCTCTTATCCTGGGCGGCCGCGGCGGGCCCGTGGAGGAGGTAGCGCAGCAGGAGGTCGGAGGCCAGGTCGGCCAGGCGCTCCTCCTCGGCGGCAGCCTTGCGGGCGGCCTGGGCCTGCCGCCGGCTCTCGGCCAGCTCCTGGTAGCGCCGCTCCAGCAGCCGCTGCTCCAGGCTCTGCTGCTGCCGCAGCTGCCGGGCGCTGGCCCAGCTTCGGCCTCCTCCTCCTCGCTCCCGGTCCCGCTTGGCCTCCGCTCGCAGCCTCCCCAGCTCCTCCAGCTCCTTCAGGACTTCGTCCGGCGGCGAGGAAGAGGAGAGGAAGGGATTTGGGGAGGGGGGAAAAAGGGGCCGGGGAGGCGAGGGGAGGGGTGGGGGCGGCTTTGGGCCAGGAGGGTGATGGAGAGGAGGAGGGCGGCGCTGCGCAAGGGGCGGGCGGGGGGGGGCATGGTGCCTGGGGGGGGGGGGGAAGAGAAGGGGGGGGTCAGGGGGCACGGGACCCCCGCCCCCTCAAGTGCGTCCCCCCCCCCCATGTATTATGGACCCCCACACACAATGGGTTTTCCAAAGTGTCCCCCATGCTGTGCCCCCCCCCCCCAAAACTCCCCCCCAATCCCCCCATTGGACCCCAAGTGCCAGGAGCCCCCCCCCCCCATTGGGGTACCCCAAGGTCCCCCCCCCAAAATTCTCCCCACCTCAAGTGCCCCCCCAAATCCCCCCCCAAGTTGCCCCCCCAATCCCCCCCCCGATTTCCCCCTCCCAAAGGCACCCGGCAGGACCCCCACATTCCCCCCGCACATGCTGGCACCTATGGGTGCCCCCCCCCACCCCGTGCCATTACCCCCCCCCAGCGTCTCACACCCAGCACACGCAGCACACGCGATGCTCAGCACATACAACGTGCTACACATACGGCAGCACATGCAATTCACATACAGCGCACATGCAATGCACACGCAATGCACATGCAATGCACACGTGATGCATGCAGCACATACAATGCAGCGCTCACAACACACACAGCACATAACACACGCACAGCACATGCGTGTACAGCACATACACGGACACACAGCACATACATCGACACGCACAGCACATACATGGACACACACGGCACATACATGGACACACACGACAAGTATAACACACAGCACACGCGTGCAATGCACACACGATGCACTGCACATGCTTACACACGCACAGGACATACATTTACACGCACTTCATGCACGTACACTCACTGCACATACACATACATGCAATATACATACATATACACACCCTGCACACACACAGCACATACATCTACACACACTACATGCACGTACGCACACAGCACGTCCATTTACACCCCCAGCACATACATGTACACACGCTACACATACATATACATGCAACATGCATGCGTATACACACACAGCACATGCATTTGCATGTACTGCATGCATATAAATGCACTGCTCATACATGTAACTGCAATGTAAATGCACAGACATGCAATGTACATGCATATACACTCACACACGTACACGTACACTCACCGCACATACACGTACACGCACTACATGCATATACACGCACCGCACATACATGTACATGCCCTACATACGTCTACACGGTCTGCACATACATGTAACTGCAATGTACATACGTATACGCGCACCGCACATGCATGTACATCCAATACATGCATCTACACGCAATGCACACGCATCCACACACATCACACCCACGCACACGTCACACGCAGCCCACGCGTGCCGCAGGGCCGGGACACGCCGCCCACCCCCGCTTAGGGCTGGGGGGGGGGGACACCCGCAGCCACCCCTCCCCGTTTTAACCCAAGGGAGGGGAGGGGATTTACCGGTTCCCGGGGGGGTCGCTACGGTCGCGGGGCGCCCCCCGCTCCCTCCCCGG